>NC_062199.1:1087500-1100000 GCF_912470025.1 Vespa velutina | reverse complement strand
TCGACCATCACACACGTATCATCTATGTACCTACATACGAAATTTCCACGCGCTCTTTCTCCCTCTCTCTTTCTCCCTTCATCGATCGATTTCGTTCTTCCTTCTTTTAAGTCATTTATTTTTCGCTTTATCTATCGATTCGTAACACATTCATAAACACAAATTTAAAAAAGTCTAATATTATATATTTATTATTCGACACGTTAAATCTTTTAATATGAATTATGGCAAATGAAAATAAAACAAAAAAAAAAAGAGAAAAAAGAAAAGAAATAAATTATTATAAGATGAAAAAAATGAAGTGAATTTTTTGCCGATCGAATCGAATTGGATTGAATCGATCGTTCGATCGATCGGTTAATATTACAATCGGTAAGAAAATCGAATCTTTTCGTTGCAGATCAATAGCTATATATTTCTTGAAATGATCTTAATCATTATCGTTGATTATCCACATGATTTCGTTGTACGCAAGAGCGACTGAAAAACAAGTCGAAGGCTACGAATATCGGGGGGGAAAAGATAGCGAACTATAAAAACGAAAGATAGAAAGAAAGAAAAAAAAGTAAAGAAAGAAAGAAGTACAGCAGGAAGGAAAGAAATAGGTAGAGGGTAGAATATTTTCTAAGGGTCGATCGACTAGGAAAAAAGGGTGAGCCTTAGACGCTTGCCTTGAAATTCTCTCCCTCTCTCTCTCTCTCTCTCTCTCTCTCTCTTTCTTTTTCTTCAACTAAAAGACAGGTACGGTACGGGAAAACGAGAAGCACCAGGTGCACTTTGCCAATGTGTATACTACCTGCAAACGAAAGCAATAAGTAGTAGACAAGGCAGGTGTACCTAAGGTCTCTCGGAATTTCTTATGAGAAAACTAAACGTAGAGCTAATAATTATTATATCATTAGCATAATAATAATAATGATGATGATGATGATGATGACAATAGTAATAATAATAATAATACAATATGTATATATACAATGTAGGTTTAATTCGTGTAAATTCATAAAAATAAATTTTCAATTGAAAAGGTGGGGAGGAAATATTGTTTACAGAAACAAAATGAACAATAATTCTCTACGAGTAAAAGAAAACTTAAGAAATAACAAATAATATCTCGTATTCTTAAAACGTCACAACTATTCATTAATAACAAACGTCATTGAAAGAAACTACTGATTAATATAAAAAAAGAGACATTACTAAAAAAAGAAAAAAAGAAAAGAAAAAAAAGAAGAAGAAGAAGAAGAAAATAATTATCGAACTTTTACAAAATACGCTAAATAAATAAAATGAAAATTAATAATAAAGCAAGTAGAAAGAAGAAGTTGAAGTAGAAGTAAAAAGATGAAATAAAGAAGGAGAAAGATAGAGAAACCACAGGAGGAGAGAAAAAGAGAGAAAGAGAAGAGCTTAAAGTTTCGACGTTATCGGCGCACGTCTAAGCAACTGATAAAAGTCCGTGTTCCTACGGACAGATAACGGTCGGAATGGCCCGTATAAAGAGTCAGATAGATAGAGGTAGATAAAGCACACGGTCCAACAGAACAGGTGAATGTCGTGGGGAACGACAGACCAACGCCCGAACTCTTCCTCTCTTCGACTCGTTATTTTCGCGCTCACCGGATCGTCGATCGCGACTCTCTCTCTCTCTCTCTCCCTCTCTCCCCTTTCTCTCTCTCTCTCTCTGTCTTTCTCTCTCGCACTCTGCCTGTCATTTTTACAAAAGGAGACCCGAGAGAATACTTTTAGTTATTTTATATTCTTCTCTCTATCTCTCTTTCTGTTCTCTCTGTCCTCTCTATTCTCTATTCTCTGTATCACTTCGGAAGAACATTTCTTATCAACGTTTTTCTCTGGCATACTTTGTATTTCTTGAAAGAAAAAAGAAAAAAAGAGAAAAAGAAAAAGAAAGGAAAAAAAAAAATAATAAAAAATAAAAGAGGACGAAGAAGACAGAAGGGTATTGGAGGAGGAGGAGGAGGAAGAAGAAGATAAAGAAGAAGAGGAAAGACAGAAAGAAAGAGGAGAGAGAGAGAAAGAGAGAGAGAGAGAGAGAGAGAGAGAAAGAAAGAAATAAAGAAAGAAAGAAAGAGAAGGAATATATTCATGGAGACAGATCGTTATTGGGGCGTACACTACAGGTACGAGAAAGACACTGAGTATGGATCGATCATCTCTCTCTTTCTCTCTCTCCTTTTTAACGTATAGTTACAAACGATTCTCTCTTTCTTTCTCTTTCAACCCAATTTGAATATTGGAAAGGCCAGTGATCATCGACTATAATTTTTAGAGAGAGAAAGAGAGACGCGTTTTTTTTTTTTTTTTTTTCTTTTAACCATTCCATTGCAATCCTCTTTAACACGTTCAAATTCCGCGGGTAAATGAAAAAGAAAATAAAAGTGATATATGTGTATATATATATATATATACATGCACACACAAACACATACATACATAGGCTATGTATATAGATCACGGTTCGATATCCAGTCTTTGATATATCTTCTCTCTGTATGTTACAGCGGCGGCATGGCTGGGCAGCACTACTGCCTACGTTGGAACAACTACCAGTCCAACATGACATCCGTTTTCCATCAACTCCTGCAAAACGAGGCCTTCGTAGACGTCACCCTGGCATGTAACGAAGCTTCGTTGAAGGCACACAAGGTAAGTGTGAGTGAATGAGAGAATCGGAGAGAGACAGAGAAAAAGAGAGGAATAGAGATAGAGAGAGAGAGATAGAGAGAGAGAGAGAGAGAGAGAAAGGGATGAACGTTGATTTTTTTCTCTCTCAGAAATCTTTTTTTTTCCTTTCTTTTATTTGTCACGTTTCTAATTAAAGGATAGATATAACATTACATTATTATATATATATATATATATATATATATATATATATATATATATATATATAGAAAGAAATACTGATTGATTTTCTTTTTTTTCAAATCTCAACCGTATCTAATTCCTTATATGCATCTAATTCTTATTCATAACATCTTTATTACAATATCTGGTCTTTTTAATTCGATTCTATATACCTTGGCTCGTTCTATTTGCACAGGTGGTCCTATCGGCCTGCAGTTCCTACTTTCAGAAGCTCCTACTCTCAAATCCATGTAAACATCCAACGATCATCATGCCGCAGGACGTATGCTTCAACGATCTCAAATTCATCATAGAGTTCGTCTACAGGGGCGAGATCGACGTTTCTCAAGCAGAACTTCAGGTTAGTTGGAGTTAATAAAAATAATTAAACAAAAAAAAGAAAAAATGAAAAGAAACAATAATAACAATAATAATAATAAAAACAAAGAAAGAAACAAAACAAAACAAGAGCGTATATATAACGAAATAACAAAGTAAAATCGAATGTCGTATAATACGATAAGAAGAGCGACGATAATGTATCGATGACGGGGATCCCAAAATTCTCGCATTTTTATCTTATCGCTTTATTCTTCTTCTTCTTTTTTTTTTTGTTCCATTTTTTTTTTTTTCCTTTTTTTAATCGTCTGTACGAGAAATTCACGAGCGTGCATCTCGCGACACCGTAGGATTATATCTCGTTTTTACAAACGCGCGCGCGCGTGCATGTATGTACGTGGTTCTATTTTTCTTTTTTCCTTTTTAATCGGCTCTTCGAGAGATTCACGAGTGTATACCTCGCGACACCGTAGGATTCCCCTTCTCTCGCCCGCCCACCACCTTCGATTCTTCTTACGTACATACAAGATTCTAGCGCGGTAATTTTGATTTCACGTTTACCGTATGGATCGACACTTTGCAGCATGATAAATCAAAAATTTATCTCTTTCTTCTCTCCTTTCGTTCCACCTCTCGACTCTCTCTCTCTCTCTCTCTCCCTCCTCTCGTTTCATCCTTTTTCCTTTCTTTCTTTTCCGTTTTATTTCTTTATGCTCTCTTGAGAGTAAGCGGGCGCGCGCGCGCGTTCCGCGTCCCTTTATCGGTGTACGATGATCCTCGGCTGCTGCCCTCCTCTTCTTCTTCCCTTTTGCTTCCTCCAACGTCTATTTATCTACCCAGTGTCCGCCCATCGACCGCCTTCCGCTTAAGACGTACTATCTTTCTTTCTCTCTCTCTCTCTCTCTCTCTCTCTCTGTCTCTCTCTTTCTGTCTCTCTCTACTCCGAGCATTCGTTTCGTTTCGTTTCGTTTCGTTTCGTTTCGTTTCTCCCTTCTTCCTATGCTATAAATGAATATTTAGAAATGATAGGGAATTTTATAAAATATTTGTTTCTTTTTCTTTTTTTTTTTCTTTTCGGAGTTCATCGACGATAGAGTAATAAATACAAATTATATAAAAATGGTACCAACATCTCGATTATCAATCGTTTCTACGATATTTCGTAAAATTTGTCACGTCGCCTATATAAACGTCAACGCAATGTATATAATATCAGATAAGAACTTCGAAAGAGATAGACAGATAAATAGATAGATAGAGAGAGAGAGAGAGAGAGAGAGAGAAAAGAGAGAGGCGCGAAGATAAAAAACTCTGGAATCGATGACGTTGTTGAGCAGAACGTTCGCACCATTCCTACTTAGAGATTAGCACGGTACATAGATACTACGAACGAGAAAACTTGTAACTTTGACGAAATATCATTACCGACAGTATCGACACTTATTCTCGGTAGATCCTTCAGAAAGTAGAGACCCTTCCTTTCCGTCTTTGTACTAAACCATTTTTAATATTATCTTGGAATATTTGCTCTGGAATTTCACCGTTTGACCATAAGCGAATATTATCGATATTTTACCGACCGAACGGAAAAGACGGTCGGTAAGGTCGGTATAAAGGAATTTCGTTAAGATTATCTCGAAGATGACGCCACTCGGTTTCAACGTAAGAGTGTTGATCTCTGAATTACCCACTGAAACAATTTGCCGGCGTTCTCTTTCTCTCTCTCTCTCTAGATTTCTCTTTCTCTCTTTCGCGCGAGTTTCCCTTGCACTTTATACCGTTCCGTAAATAGCCGAAGAAAGGAACGTTTTCTCCCGGCCGAAGATAACGACGCGCACGTCCTCCGAAATGTCCGTGGCAACGCTCGCCCTCGCGAGTGCCGGCTTTTTCTTCGATTAATAACGTCGCCGTCGTATCGTCGCCGTCGCCGCAGTCGTCGTCGTCGTCGTCGTCGTAGTCGCCGTTAGATTTCATTCTAACGCGTTGGTGTAAAAATTGAAGAAAAAAAAAAAAAAAAAAAAGAAAGAAAGAAAAAAAAAGAAAGAAAAAAAAACAAAATTTTGTCGCACTCGCTTTTACTCGCGCACACATGTATGCATAACGCACGCGCGCGCGCGCGCGCACACACACATCACACACACACACACACATAGTCATACATATATAAATACACGTACACACAGGAGGACAACAGAGTTAGCCTTTCTTTCCGTAGCTTTCGCGAATCGAGGGTGCAACGCGCGCTCGCGTGCGTGTCGCATTGCTTTGTGTGTAAGTGGTGTGGGTAGAGGAGCGCGCGTTCGCTCGTTCACTCGCACACATCACTCTTTTTCGTTTCGTTCGCCGTTCGCTCGTTCGCTCGCTCGTTCGTTCGTTCGTCGCGTTCGTCATGTATAAACGACGTTTGTGTAAATTGTGTGTGTCGCGTGTGTGTGCGCGTTACAACCAGAGGAGTGATGCGTGTTCTCTCTATCTTTCTCTCTCTCACTCTTTCTCTCTTGCGATGGTCAGAGAGGTTAGGTCTCTTGTGCACGACGAGGAGTAGTTAAAAGCACGGGGACAGGTGCCGGGCGACGTTCGATTGTTCTTCTTCTTCTACTTCTTCTTCCTCTCCCACGTTTAACTATCGAGGTAATGTAAAAGTTCGACACGACGTTCGGCTTGCCGACCGAACGCGAAACGACCGCACTTTCTCATTTTCTTTTCCTACAAACAAATCGTACTCTAGATATGTATTTATTTAAAACTCGTAAACGAAAGCAACGTGGCGTTCCGAGCTTTTTCCTTTCCCTCTCTTTTTCTTTATTTTCTTTCTTTTTCTGATTTTCTCTCTCTCTCTCTCTCTCTTTCTCTCTCTCTCTCTCTCTTTCTCTCTCTCTCTCTCTCTCTCTCTCTCTCGTGCTCCCTTTATCTTTCCGTGTTTCTGCTTTCTCTTTCTCTGTTTATGTTTGCCCAAGAGACTCGACCTCTCTCTGTCTCTTTTTCTTTCTTTCTATTTCTCTCTCTCTCTCTCTCTCTCTCTCTCTCCGTCTTTCTTTCTTTCTATCTCTATCTCTTTTTCTCTCATTCGCGCAAGTACACTTGAACCACGCGGAGAAAAGGTCCGTAACGCTTCCCGGCTTAAGGATGCCACGTGGCTTTCCTCCTCCCCCTCCACTCTGTTTTTCTTCCACTTCTCTTTCTTTCTTCCGTTCTCTCTCTCTTTCTCTCTCTCTCTCTCTCCCTCCCTCTCTCTCTCTCTCTCCCTCTCTCTCTCTTTCTCTCTCTCCCTCCCTCTCTCTCTCTCTCTCTCCCTCTCTCTCTCTTTCTCTCTCTCTGTCTCTGTGTGTGCACAATATACATGAGATCGTCGAACGAAAGATTTACCGTTTGTAATATAATTTTTGGTGATGATGTGAAGGATACCTTGAATCGAGTTGACGGTGATTTATAATCAAATTAATACATATTTGAATTATCGTAATTTATGTATTTGTATTGTCCTAATTCGTGTATTATCGTAATTTATGTATTCGACTATGTCCTCGAAATTATGTATTCGAATTGTCTTAAAACTTAAAATTCTAGTATATTTATATATGTACGTTTTTAACGGCATGACTGGAAATTTTAACCTATCTAGAATATACTTAACAATTTCTTATTATAAATTGTTATGCTAGTAAAAGATAATACGTAAACTCTATTGCGATGATGCCATTGGAATAATGTATTATTGGTAAGATCTATTGATCCGAATTATTTCGAGTTGTTTACTTTTTTTTTTTTTTTTTTTCTTTTTTTTTTTTTTTTACTAACCTATAATGACTTAACTTATTGATAAATTTTATATGAATCAATAACAGGAGATATCTCATATATAAATACGATCGATACAATATTTACGACGAATATTTGTAGACTTTATTTATAGAAAACATTGTCCTATTTAGAAATAAATTCAAAGAAGGTTCATATTTGCTACGTTCGAAAAATGGCGCGAATGTTCGAGACGTTTGAATTAGCACGAGAAGCTACGATGCCAACTCACTCTGCTGGCCATCTTTTTTCGTCGTTTATACTTTCCTCGTATACAAAATTATATTTTGCTCACTTCATCGGTGATCCCCTGGGCATCGTACGAAAGAGATAAGTTTGCCTGGCTATTTGAATCATACGATGTCGGACGACGAACTTGCACTACACTCTCTCTCTTTCTCTTTCTCTCTCTCTCTCTCTCTCTCTCTCTCTCTCTCTCTCTCTCTCTCTCTCTCTCTCTCTCTCTCTCTCTCTGTTTTGAATACGAGCCAAATATAAATCGCCGACAAAAAGGGGAACCGACATCGGGTTGTTAGCCAAGGAATAAATGTCTACTCGCTGAGAGGTTAATAACGATGCAAATGTATATTCGATTCCGCCATCTTGAATCTTCTACGAACGAACATTCCATATTATTCATTCCCTTAACCTCAACTAATTCATTTAGTTATTTCGATCGTTATTTCGAGTATAAATAATAAATTGTTGGTGTTTTATAATCGAACATATCACCGAGCTGCCATTTTTGATGATCTACGTCACCTTAAAATTAAATTGCCTAACAACGAACGGTTTAAATATATTGCATGCATGCGTACGTGTATATAGCTACGTACAAAAAGCGACCATAAATTTTTTTCTTCAGACGGGAATCATTGCGTTCGAATGTTAGAACTTTGATGATTCGCGAGAAACGATCCAGATGTCTCTCCTTTGCCTTCAAACAAAAATTTTGACCGATTCGCGAAAATCGACGAACGGACGTTAGCGAGAAATATGTAAGAAGTAATATTTTTTTTTCTTTCTTTCTTTTTGGTTTTTTTTTTTTACGATACGATATTCTGAATCGTAATAACGTACCAACCATTATATTTTCTATCTTAAAGCATAAGAGCAATACATATGAAAGACACAAGATCGACCCTGCCTCTCGTTAGGTTCCATTGTCCAGTAATCAAGGCTACTACCGCTATGTTCACCGCATTCCAGCGATTCTCAAATCATTCTAGTTCCTTATCGAGTCAACCTATCGAATTGAGAAGCACTGAGGGAAGAAATGGCGGTTAGTAATTTTCGCGGGAGGAATTATGAAATATGTACATACATATGTAATATGTATATTAATTATAAGTTTCTACAAGTACTTCCTACGATCATTCTATCGACGTCATATCCACCCCCACACCTATGGACTTTCTTATCGTTTTGAATTGCATTGAAATAAAAGAAAAAAAGATAAAGGGAAAAGAAAAAAGAAACAACAAAAATTGTCTAAGGAAATACAGCGATAACACATCGAACATGTTACGAGGATAAGTTACGTAATATTGTCAGAAAACACTACGGTCATAATTACGGTCTTTTTCTTTCTTTTTTTTTTTCTTTCTTTTTTTTTTTTTCCTTTTTTTTGTCGTTTTTTATCGAGGCCATCAGTTACTACACCTTGCATTACGGTTCACTTGTTTTCTTTTCCTTTCGGCGAGGTCGTCGATATTTAAACTTTGAGAACGTTTGAATTTCCCGCCCTTTTCTCGAACATTTCGCGTCAGTTGCCGGCCGTCGTCTCGCGTCTCTCGTGCATTATCTACCCTATATATGTAAGCGTCGAATTCATCGAAGATGCGTTCCGCATCGATCTCTACGCATCTCTCTCTCTCTCTCTCTCTCACTCCCCCTCTCTTCAATCCTCTCGTGTAATACACACTCAAAGATAGTTCCGATCCGTGCATTCCCCTCTACGCCCTCGCCCTTTCCCTCCACTTCTTCCTCCTCCTCCTCCTCCTCCTCTTTTATCGTTCTCTCCCCTCCTCATCTTTCGTTCTTCCGGCCGTCGTCAACGATGAGTTTGCTTGCTTGCTTTTTGAAAGCTCTACCCGCGCTTTTTTTGTCCTCCTCCCGTCCATACCATACCCACGACCTGTTTGAACTGGATGATTGAATATTCGCGTCCTATCTATCTCTATCGGCTGTCTCTCTTTTTCTCTTCGAATTCTTCTCCCCCTTTCTCTCTCTCTCTCTCTCTCTCTCTCTCTCTCTCTCTCTCTCTCTCCCCCGTCGTATTTCGTTTCTCGTTTCACGAAAATGCGTGTAAGTACGTAACGCGCTTGCGCACGTGACTCGATGCGCGAGCGGCGCGTTGACGACGGTGGCGGAGGTGGGATGTGCGGAGGGAGAACCTGCTCCCGGTGGGTGGCTCGTGAGTTTCGTCATTTTTATTTTTTTCTTCTTGTTTTTTTTTTTGTTTCTCATGCCTTTCCCCTTTTTTTTTCGTCTTTTTTTTTTGCGCGCGAGACTCCGTCGAGCAGAGGACGTGCTCGCACGCAACGATGCTCACGAGCGTGATTGGTACCTACCTAACCACCCCTTCCCCTCCGCCCCCTCCCCTTTCGATCTTTCGTCCAAGATTTTCTGCTTCGGCCTCCAATTTAAGCGTCGCTCAGAACAATTTTTTTTTTCATTTCTTTCCGCTTTGTTTTGTATTTTTTCTTCAATTAATGTTCTTTTTCTTTCTTCTTTTTTTTTTATCTCGAAGAGATAGGCTAAATGTTTATTTTTACATGCAAATCGTGGAGATATTTTACGTAACCTTCATGCTTTTTTTTATCTGTTTATTTAATTATTTATATGTGTAATTTTTTTTTCTATTTTATTTCATTTCGTTTCAAAATTGTGACGAAGACGTTCTGTCGCCATCTTGTAAGATTCATCGATCGATTACACGGGAAAGAGAGCGCGCTAAGCATTGGCGTTCTCCGATGACCTTGTTCACTCACGATCGGTATCCTTTCTTTTCGAGAGAAACTTCGAAGTCTGTAGGGTGAGATCTCGAGAATTCGAGCGAGCCAACGCGGAGGAAGACGAAAAGAAAGTCGTCCGCGTATATAGTTGTTTCCTTCCGTGGAGAGATTTTATACGAAGCGATGATCTATCTCAAAACATAATCTTCTTATATCGAAAATTCTACGAAAACAATTCATTTCTGATATGAAATTAAAAGAAATCACGCATTATACATATATATATATATATATACTTCGTTTTTATGTAAAAAGAAAGAAAGAAAAAACAAACAAGAGAATTTAAATGTTTGAAAATTCGCGGGAAAATCGTAGAGATTCACGGGTACGATGAAGTAACGTACCCTTTCATCGTGCGACCCCTCTCATAATTTTTCTTTTCTCATTTTTTCCTAACCATATCTTTTCTCTCTCTCTCTCTCTCTCTCTCTCTCTCTCTCTCTCATCGAATTAAATGTTAGTCGTTCGCGCGTGGCTCAAAGAAGCCAATCAAATTCATGGCTTCCTTACTCGACTGTACTCTCCTCCGTGGTGTTCGGGCCACGCTGTGCTGAATTCGCCAGCCGCCATCATCACTGCCGGCTCTCTACCGTCGTACGTACGTGTATAATACTGGATATATGTATACGTAAGAGCGATAATTCTTTTCGTCGCGCGAACGACCGAGAACGCAAACTCTCTTGCTTCGATGAGAGGAAGAAAGAGAAAGAGAGACGATCGGTGGAGTAGAAGTAGGAGAAGGAAAAGGAGGATATTGTGTTGTGGGCTCGGTTGTGAGGTGGGGGTGGGAGGAGGAGAGTAGTTCGAACTTCTTTCTCCTGACCGTATTATTCCTTTCGAGTCTCTCTCCCTCCCTCGCTCCCATCGTCATTCTCTCGCTCTCTCCGTCCCTTTCTCCTCTACCGATCGTCGTTCGAGAAAGAGAAACAAACTACATTGAGTAAAACGGGTGAGAGGGAAAGACTGAGTGCGAGAGGGGGGTGGGCAAGAGAGAGGGAGAAGGAGAGATTAAATTTGTGCTTCTTTCGTCGACTGTACCCACGGCGGCGTGGTTTCTGCACCGCATCGTGTGCATGCGTGCGCGAACCTTCGCCGTCTGGCTGGCCTGCCACCATACGCGGCCTCGTTCTCTCTCTCTCTCTCTCTCTCTCTCTCTCTCTCTCTACCCCCCTGTTTTCCCTCTCTTCCCCGCCTCCTTTTTCTCTGGTGCGCGCGTGTATTTATGCTTAGCACCCGTTCCATCGTGTATATATGTATGTATCTGTACGTAGGTGTATATGTGCGTTGTTACCGTACGTAAGTTGGTACGCGACTGGAGCTACGTCGCCGCCGCCGCCACCACCGCCACCACCACCACCACCGCCGCGCAGATTCCCTTTGTCCGCGCAAGCTCTGCCGTTTCCCTTCACCATTCCTCTTCCCCTTGCCTCCCTTCCCCCGACCATAGGTCCTTCCTTCACCTCTTCCTACTCCTTCGGCACCTCTCTCCCGCTCTTTACTCTCGTCGTCTCACGCAACACGCATACATATCTTTCCTATATGTATATACTCACGTAATGTACATTTATATATATGTACTCACTTGTACATATATGTATGTATATATTATATGTATATGTATATGGATATTTACGTGTGTTTCGTCCCGCCCGCTCAGACTTCGGCTCGCGTTTCTCTACCCTCCTACCTTTCGTACGTCTCTTTCTCTCTAGGCGCTCTCTCGAATTTGTAGACCTCTTTACCCCTCCGTGACGGCGGGCCACGGTCTCGCACGATCGCTGCCGAGTCGGCTCGACGACGACGGTGTGACGGCTATGATGACGGTGACGACTCGTCGTCGTCGTCGTCGTCGTCGTCGTCGTCGTCGTCGTCGTCGTCAGGGTCGGTCTAATCGACTTATGGGCCCTTCCAAAAGCAAATAATTTTTTTCCTCTAATTTAATTTGATTTTATTTTTATATAATACGCGGTATATGAAACTTATCGTTGGCACGCTTTTTACCTTTTTTTTTCTTTTATTTATTTATTTATTTATTTATTTATCTTTTTTCTAACGAACTATTCGAAAGGAAAATAGTCTTTTTCGGAAAGATTGTAATTGGGAAAGGAATTCTTCTCAAAGTTCGTATTTTAGAGAGGAAGTTAGAATGGTTTTCCTTTTTCTTTCTTTTCTTTTTATCTACGGCGACCCTCTCACGCCGAGCTCTGCTCTCCTTTTTGCTCTCGAATCGTCTGTTTCTTTTTCTTTTACTTCTCCTTCCTTCTTCTCCTCCTTTTACTTTCTCTCTTTCTCGTCCACCTTATTGCACCACGCTCTGACTCTTCCTTACTTCCTTCCTTCCTCCCTCCCTCCCTTTTTTTCTTTTTTCTTTCTTTCTTTCTTTTTCTTCGCACTTTCCAATCCACGTGGAATCACAGATTTCTTACGTTGCAAAGATAGAATAAAAGAAATCCGACATGATGAACGACATGATAAATC
>NC_062199.1:1042500-1082500 GCF_912470025.1 Vespa velutina | reverse complement strand
TATATATATATATCACTGCGATTTCAATTAGAATAACTCATCGTTTCTTTTATTTGTAATTCTTTCTTTATAAAGATTAATAATCGAAAATATATCAATTGATCGAGAAGAGATCAATGTGTGTTAAGTGTAGTAGTATTTAATTTATTAATATATCTGCGATAGGGGAAAAGGAAGGGGGAGGAGGGAGGGAGGGAGGATGGATAATAAAAATTCAAATTATATAAAAATATATTTTCAACCTTCCGTTATGCGTCCTAATCTGATATGTGTGTGTGTGTGTGAGAGAGAAATAAAGTCCGAGTAAAAGGATTTCTTTCTCTCGTTTCGCGGCAATTAGTAGGGTATAATTGGTCGGGCGATGCCCTTGAACCCTAAGTATTGATTGGTGAGGTTGGATTCTGCCGTTGGCTTTCCCTCTTGCCTCCGAACCGATGGCACCACCCCTATGCATCCACCTCCGGAGAGCGAACGACCAACCATCTCCGGCGGGCCTCTCACCCTCAGCTTATACCCTCTTCTCTCTCTCTCTCTCTCTCTCTCTCTCTCTCTCTCTCTCTCTCTCACTCACTCACTCACTACCCTGCACCACCAGCAACCCTCTTCGCCAGCACCCGATCGTCCGTGTTTCTCGCAGCCGACGCCGTCGTCCTTGTCGCAGCGTGCCGTTCGACCTTTTTTTTTCCTTCTTCTTTTCTCTCCTTTTCTTTTCTTTTCTTTTTCTTTTCTTTTTCTTTTCTTTTCTTTTCTTTTTCTTTCTTTTCTTTTCTTTTCTCTTCTCTTTTCTTCTTTTCTTTTCTTTTCTATTCTATCTCTCGCTTCTCCTCTTTTCTCTTAGCTTACCCCTTTTATTCGTTTAATCGAACACTGAAATGCTGTTTTCCGAAAGAGAGAGAGAGATAGAGAGAGAGAAAAAAGAGAATAGCTACCTCTTTTATTCTTCTTTTCTTTATTCTTCTTCTTATTTTTCTACTTTGCCGTTCGACGCTAACAGAGATCGTCGACTTTACGATAAAACGATATTCCACTCGAAAGGAAGATATATTATATCTGATAGATCAACCACCCTTAGAGAAACTTTCTTTTTATTTCCTTAGCCATAATATCTTTTAATTTAATTATCCATTCTGGTACTATTCTTACTGAGATGGTGTTGGCGCATTTCCATAATCGTTGATTAATTATAATTATTGAAATTATGATTATTTGTTCTCTTCTCTTTAGGGATAAAAGAAAATCGAATTTTTTCATATCGATTTATTTTTTACCTCATGTTTTTTTGTTTCTTTTTTTATTTTATTTTATTTTATTATGTTAATTTTACTAACATCGAAATATGATTAAGTATCTTTTTATTTCTTTTTATTTTTTTCTTTCCTTCTTCTTTTTTCTTTTCTTCCTTTTTTTTTTCTATCGACCGAACAACTTCGATATACGTATATCTATAAAAAAATCTCTCTCTCTCTCTCTCTCTCTCTCTCTCTCTCTCAGCCATGGGGCGAGACGATTTTCCGTCTCCGGGGCGCTCCGATCGTAATTATTCGTCGATAACGAAATCGTCCTAGCAGCCACGTCGTCGTCGAGCATGCCCGACGCAGACGTTCGATTACCATGCACCCCACGACCGACATCGACGAAGCCACGGCTCGTCGAGCCCCAACGGTGAACGATTCACTAACGTTTCCCCTAGACGATTTTATTAACGTCTCTTTTAACTAATCGAACTAATCGCTGATTGACAAACAAATACATTTGTTCTTTTCTTTTTCTTTTCTTTTCGTTCGGTATTCCGACAAATTTTGTTTTACGTTAACAAGAATAAAAAGATAAACAAAAACTAATTTAATTAGAAAGAAGTAGAATGATTGTGAAATGATCGAAGCGCTATTACAATTTTACTTATAAGAAAGAACAACAAATTTCTCAAATTCAACAAAAGAGACAATTTTCATACTTTCTTTCATTAAACAATTTTAACAGCATATCCAATTTCTAATTAACATAATTGATCAGAGATTCGTAGTAAGAAAAATTCATAATTAAAAATTGAGATATTCGACTCACTCGAACGCACTGCCGATCATCTACGTTATATATAAATCCAAAGAAGTGAAAAAAAAAAAATAAAGAAGATGATCAGTAGTGTCAGTGGTTCGAGAGAGGTATAAAGTGCTGCCGTGGGTTTAAGGGGTGGTCGATACGGCCCTGGGGCCGCGACAGCCGCGTCGGAGGCCTCCCCATTCTTCCTGCGGGCGTTTTTGCTGGCACTCCCCTCTCCATCAGCAGCAGCAGCAGCAGCAGCAGCAACAGCACCACCACCACCACCGCTATTACTAATACTAGTACCTGTACCAGCATCACAGCAACAGCACCGTCGTTGCTGCCGCCGCCCTCGCGACTCAACCGAGCCGATTCGCCGCCGTCCGTCGTTGGCATCCCTCACAACTCACCCCCTCTCGAGCCAGTCGACGGCAGTAACCCCCCCAGCCCGCCAGCCAGACCGCCACCACCTCCAAACTTTCCGTCTCTACTCGCCAACCAACCCATCCAACCCCTCTATACTCCTCTTCCCTCCCCCTTCACCTACCTTCCCCTCAACCAACCCCTTTTGGCTCTCTTCGACCCCACCTAATCGTACCACCCCTGTCTTGATTAAAGAACGCGAAGCCACGGAACGTTCCGAATTTCAAGCCTCTCCATCCCCCCTTTACTTCCACCTCTCTCCCACACACCATCCTACCCCTTTTTCCTACTCTCTTCGATCATCATCAGGACCTGCCAACAGCTTCAGACCGACAATCTGACTCCTAGTAGGAACCACGTGGACTTCTCTACCAGTAGTTTGCCTAAACCTTCCCTCCCCACCCCGTGCCTCCTCTTTTTTCGTCTATCAAAGTCATTCACTCGTCTTTTCCCTCTTTTTCGCTTCTATTTACTCTACCCGCTCTTTCCACGTGCTCTTCATCTTTCTTTTTTGCTCTCTCTCTCTCTCGTTCTCTCTCTCTCTCTCTCTCTTTCTCTCTCTCTGTTTCTCTCTCTCTCTCTCTTTCTCTCTGTTTCTCTCTCTCTCTCTCTTTCTCCCCTCTCTTCCCCCCTCCCTCTCTATCTTTTCTTTTTTTTTTTTTCATTCAAATTTATCATCAATGTTTAAATTTGATTCTTTTTTTTTCGTTTTTTTGATACGATATTGTTGGCAGTTTTCATTGTTAAATGTGAGTTTCAGTTAGATTGAACTCTTTTTCCTCTCTTTTTTTCTTTCTCTTTTTCTGCTTTCTCTCTCTCTCTCTCTCTTTCTCTCTCCCTCCCTCCTCCCTTTTCTTCTCCTTTATAACTGTAACCTTGATCTTCACTTTTATTTTCTCTTTCTCACGGTTCTCTGTACTTTTCAAGGTTGAGATCAGATAGGGAAAAAACGTACGATAAGAGATGCATTTCCGTGAACATCGTTTACTCGTTTTTTTCGTGTCGATAGTGATCGTATGAATATAATGAAAATTAGTAATCGTAATTCGGGGGTTGGTATTATTACTCGATAGATTAATCATAAATAATTAATGAAAAATTTTTTGTAGCATTATTGAAACTTATTAAAAATGTTTCGCAGAAATTACAGGATTAAATAGAATTTTTTAATTAAATGTCATTATTTTTTCTCTTTTCTTTTTGCAGTCGCTTTTGAAAACGGCCGACCAGCTCAAAATTAAGGGCCTCTGTGAGGTTCCTGAAAGCAAGGACGGGCCACCATCAGTGAGCTTGAGCTCACCACCAAGAGAACCTGGTACACCAAGATTGAACTTTACCAGGTTGAAGAGACATCATCCAAGGTATAAGAGAGCGAGAACATCATTCGAGCCTCGTGCCACTGATTCAAGGCACTACGATAGATATAAAGAGGAGGAAACTAGCGAGAGTTACGGTCGCAATAATAAAGAGGTAAGGCATCAAAAACAATTCAAAGAAGTTATTAAAAATAGTGACATCTTCGTTAATATTCGTTAAATATATACTGTTGATAAAAGTAAATGATAAAAATTAATTTGTTAATGGATCGAGTAATGTTTAATCGTGTCCATTAATCTACTTCACTTTTAAATAAGAAATTAAAGTCAATCGTGAGAAACATATTTGAACATATTATTCAGGCATCGTAATGAATCGATTATTTAATGCAAACCTGATTAATTTATTATGTATTAAAGTAAAAAATCAAAGTCAATCAATAATAATGACGTTGGTAAAATTTACAGAATCACAGAGACTGGCAGGCCGAAGATGAAGAGTGTACGGAGGTGGCAGCGGCAGCAGCAGCAGTAGTTCTGGAAAGCTGCCAGCGCAATAGTAACAACAGCAGCAACGGTAACGGTACAAACAACAACAACAATAACGGTAAGCCAATCAGCTGAGTTCTGCGCCCCACACCTGAACCTTTGGATTTCTCGAAAAGGTCCCTTCTCTTTTCTAGACCTCCGAAAACGCGTTTGTGCGTTCCTGTCGGAACTGACTGATTTCGCTCAGAGAGAAAGAGAGATAAAGAGAAAGAGAGAAAAAGAGAGAGAGAGAGAAAGAGGGGGAGGGAAAGAGTGAGGGAGAAAGGGAGAAAGAGAGAGAGAGAGAGGGGGAGAGAGAGGGAGAGAGGGAAAGAGAGAGAGAGAGGGAGGTGGACTACAATAAACATCAATCGAAGTCGGGTACGATAAGTAAATCACTAATAATTTAAGGATATGGGATTAGGAACGATGATAATATACCGTCGTTCGATGTCGTTTCCGTGATCGAACCATATCCATCGCATCACGCAATTGGATCACGTTCGGAACTTCGAGGGTTACAGGTGTGGGGCGGTTTACCAGTTTTAGGGCCGGTGGGGACAGACCCTTTTCACTCGGAATAAAAAGGTGACATGTTCTGTCACACAGGGCTAGGTCATTACGGTCATCACCCAGATCCTGGAGAGGTAGATCTGCCTCCGGAAACACAGCCCACACCACCGAGCGCTACTTTGGTCGGTACCACTATTACTCATCTGCGAGACTCTGATCATCATTCGACTGGTAAGAGAACTCTGTTACATTGGAAAGTATATATAAAAATAATATATATATTCTTAACACTTTCTGAATATAATACTTATTCTTTTTCTTTGTGATAAATATATTTACATGTATGAGATATGATAATGCAACAAGGGTGCAAGAACTGGTCAATCTGAAAAGCAGGATAAAAGACTAGTCGGTCATTAGGCTAGGAGGGAGTCAAAGTAATTGGTCTAATCGTGCTTAACTGACCGGGATTAGATTTGCGTTGCTCTATTCGTGACGGCCCACGCAGCCTCGTTTATGATGCTTGCGTCTAGATTTACCTTTTTAACGATCTTCTCGTCTACGGACCTCTAATCGTACATCTTTCTCCACAAGTAACTTTTTCTATTGTGAAGTTATATACTTATTGATTTATTTATTTCCACTTTTTCATCTTTTTACTCAGAGATACAAAATTGCGATAGCGTGAAGATCAAGTTCGAAACTCTGCACACGATGGATTCTTCGGACACGATCGATATCGACAGTCACATGTCGGATAGAGCGAGCGTAAGCTCAAAAAATGCAGCGGATAGCGACAATATGATGATGATCACGCCTGAACTTCTCGGACTTATGCCTTCTGGCAGTTCGATTCACTCGGACTCGGGTGAAAACAATTCGAGAGGTCATTCTGGACAATCGAGTTCACATCATCATGGTACCAAATCTTGGACTCAGGACGACATGGACGCCGCGTTGGAAGCCTTAAGGAATCACGACATGAGTCTTACGAAAGCATCTGGTAAATATATAATTCTGTGTTATATAATATATAACCTGCACACACACAAACACGCGCGCGCGCGCACACACACATTATGAATTTTTCTAGATAACCTTTTCAATCTAAATTTATTATTTTTCAGCTACATTTGGTATCCCATCAACGACGCTCTGGCAAAGAGCTCATCGTTTAGGCATCGACACGCCAAAAAAGGACGGACCTACGAAATCCTGGAGCGACGAGAGTTTAAATAATGCATTAGAAGCATTAAGAACAGGAACGATCTCGGCTAACAAAGCGTCGAAAGCTTTTGGTATACCTTCCAGTACTCTCTACAAAATAGCAAGAAGAGAGGGTATTAGATTAGCTGCACCTTTTAACGCGAGTCCCACTACTTGGTCACCTGCCGATCTGGATCGTGCTTTAGAAGCAATAAGATCTGGTCAGACGTCTGTCCAGAGAGCCTCGACAGAATTGGTATTCCCACGGGAACTCTCTATGGTAGGTGTAAAAGAGAAGGGATTGAACTTAGTAGAAGTAATCCTACACCTTGGAGCGAAGATGCTATGACTGAAGCTCTCGAAGCTGTCAGGTATTTACCTTTTTGCTTTTTTTTTCATCCTTACTAAATATAAGATTGATCAAAAGTCTCTTTAGGTGAAGGCTAAAAGTTCCTAGATGATTTTAAAAATTAGACGCTTGTAATTAGATCAATTTTGTAGTTTTACATTCTGTGAAAGAGAAACAGAAAATGATGTAAGTCTTAAAAAAATGTTTCAGAAAAGAGTAATTGATTTTTAAAATCATCCAGGATCCTTTAGACCCCACTTAGAGACTATATATATATATATGTAAATATAATTAATAATTATATATATATATCTTACAGGCTAGGTCATATGAGCATCAATCAAGCAGCTATTCATTACAACTTACCCTATTCCTCGTTGTACGGACGTTTTAAAAGAGGCAAATACGAAGAACCGGTAGTCGGTGACTTATCACAGGACGGCACCAATCCACATTTTCATCAAAGTCCAACGCAGAATCACTCGTCCACGATTCCCGATCAAATGTCTTATCAGGGTAGCTGAAATTTACCCTTGTATTAGATCGTTAAGTTATAGTAAATAGTTAACCTCGGTTATCTATATCTATATATGAAGGAAGCGACAAAGAGAATGACAAAGATAAGAAGAAAAAAAAAGAATAAAGGTGGAGGGAGTAGGGGTGGGAAGGGAAAAACGATTCGACGACTAACGATATAAGAGAAATCGTTCTTTGAGAATCATGAGAGGCAGATACTGCAGTATTAAGAACATGATCGCGCCGTAATAACGGATATTATTGTATATTGTATGATTTCTTTCTGTCATATCGGAACTATAAATTAATCATTATTTATAAGCGATATTTATAAAAAACAAAAAAAAAAATATCAAAAAAAAACAAAAAAAAAAATAACAAAAACAAAACACAAAGAAACGCAAAAAAGATAAAAAAAAAAAAAAAAAAAAAGAACAAACAGAAAGCACTGTACAGTCTGGGCAATCCCGGTAAAAATCCTTTTAGCTATGTAAGAGACACCACAGACACAGGCTTTATTGGGCCTATCGGGGAGATATAAATATTTCATGAAGATAAGCATGTCGTTCATTTATATCAAGAAAATTGTCATTATCATACACACACACACACACACACACAATCAAACATACATGCACTCATACACACACACATGTGTTTGTTATTTAATTCGTATATTTTATATATATATATATATATAGATACATATATGTATATATATAAAAGATTTTTTTTTATTTACAATTTTGATATAATATACATAACAAATTGATAAATTTGTTCTTTGGATGAAATCGACGAGCGAAATTTGTGTATGTGTTTGTTTAACATAATATTATAGGTAAAGTGAAGAAAGGTGTATATATATACATATATATGTATATATATGTGGATGTATGATATATCTATGTATACATATACATATATATATATATGTATATATATATTAGTAATATTCGCAAGGAATTCCACTATGTAATGTTTCAAGAAAAAATGCTATTTATATCATTGTGCAATTCATGAATAAGAAGTTTAAGGTATGCGCGCTGAAACATAAAATTTCAAATTTTTTTCTTTTTTTTTTTCCAAAATATTAGAATCGATATCATGTTCTTTCATTTTCCGACGTGAAAAGTCATCTGTTAGACTTTCTTCATTAATTTTTTTTTTTGTATGTAGAATTCATATTTACACGGCCAACAGTGGAACCAGGACAAATGGCGAAGAGCTATGATAATTGCGAATGTATTGCAACTTAGTAAATTACATTTTTTTTTTCTTTTTTTTTTTCATCTTCAAGGAGATTTTTTTTTTTATCAATCTCCTTCAGCTCGACTGCCACACACGTATTGGATATGTTATACGTTATATAATTTATTAGGCTCTCACAACACACTATTATATATACATAAATATACATATATAAATATATATACTACTTTATGATATATGTACAGTTTATATATTTTAAATTAAAAACTACCGCAATCAGAAAAATGTGTGTCTATTAATTATGAGTACAAACCGTTATTTTGAGAGAAAAAAAAGGAAACAGAGAACAATTAAAATTAAAAAAGACAGATTTGAACGTCGACAAATCTTTGAGCGCAAGTGTTAATTCAAAAGAAAAATACCGCACGGCGCATGCGCACTGCGTTTTTCCAATTCCACAAAAGAAAAGTCAAATTAGATAGAGTCACTTTTTCGAACTACTCAAGTTATCATAACGATAAAAATGTTATTGATCTTTTAAAATTATTGCAAGGTGGTTTTTAATAAAAAAAAAAAATTTTAACAATCACTAAATTAATGAAACGCGAAATACATATTATTAATAATATAATACGTTAATAAAAGTCCAAGGACTAACCTCTCATATCGTAGACAGTGATCTGTCAAAATATTAGTTTCCATTAATAAATAATTTCAATTTCATATGGACGCCGAAGCACAATGCATATTCTGTAAAATAATAAGAAATGAAAGTCCTAGTGAAAAGATTTATGAGGCAAGTAAAATTAATTTGTTTAGAATGAAGTTCACTCTTTTTTATTTGATTTTGATTTTTAATCCACATTGTTAATTAAACCATTAAGATAGAGATATTTAAAAAGATCACTTAATTTTATTGATATATAACAATATATTAACAAACATAAAGCATTGATATAAATGAAATTAATAAAACTTCAGAGTGGACAGTGTCATTAAGAGAGTCAAATTTTAATTATGTAATTAATGATATACCTATATCTATAGGATGAGACACGTTACATGCATTAAAGATATCCATCCAGCATCAGATCATCATTACTTAATTTTGCCAAATAAGCATATACGTAATGCCAAAGAGTTACAAACCTGCCGACAGCAAGCTTTGTGAGTTAACAAAATTAAATTTGATTATTTTTAAATAGTATTTTATTAAGAAAGGAATTCGAGATCTTCTTTTTTTTTACAGATGATTAAAAATTATTGCTTGTGTTCAATTAATAGTGGAAAAACAAGACTCGATACAATTCTACCAAGGACTGGTTTCCATTGGCCACCATTTAACACAGTAAATCATCGTACTTTACATGTTATTTCTCCTGTAGAAATATGTCCATTATCAAACGAAACAATGTTTAAACCCAATCTCTGTGGTTCGTCAACGTACGTATTAACAATAAATTAATTATTTGATGTCTGTGCATTCATTATATAAACTACTTTATCAATGTACCTTTTGTTCTTTTTACAGGACAGACTATGTGAAATCACGTTTAGAAAAGAAAGATACATAGCTTAATTATTATTCAAATTTATAAGTATTTATATTGTTATATATACTTTTATAGTTATATTATCATTTCAATTTGACTGTACAATGTTGTAAGTAAAAAATTCTATTTAAAACTTATTTAATTTTATATAAAGCATTTAGTACGTTAGTCTTTAATTGACAAATTTTTGATAAATTCCCTTTATTACATATACGTTGCCATTCTGTTCCATCAGGAAGATATAATCGAAATGCAATCATTTTGAGCTTAGTCGAATACCTGGAGTAATAGGTGGCATATAGCATGCATTTCTAGCTCTACTGGATCTTCAAAATGTTTCATGTTGTTGATCTACATATTCTATAACACGACCCTAGTTGTTCCGCTAAGAGATATGAAATCCCACATTTGAAGATGCTGAACCATTTCGCATAAACCCTATACCTCCACAGCATGTGGGCATACTGGTACTAGAAAAATAAATTTTAATTAGAAACGATTTTTTCTAAGTTAAATACATATATATATATATTATATATATATATATATATATATATATATATATATATACATGTAGTATGTATTTAACTTAAATATTAAAAAATAAATTTTACTTCCAATCTTTGTAGCCATAAGCATATACAGCTAATATTTCGTTGATTCCACCTATTCTGGCAGAGTCTATTTGACAGAATTGGATAGCTCTGATTGTACAGTTGTTTAAACATGACACGATTTGCACACATCTCGCAGTGCAACAGCTATACAATAGACTTCAATTCATTGGCAATCTTAGCATGGCCTAAACTGTCATCCGGCGAAGTAGGCTCTTCTATCCAAACTGGTTAAATTCCTTCAATTGCTTCATCCATTCAATTGCCTTCCTCAACATCCCAAACCTGATTAGCATCTAGCATCAGCTTGTTTTCATATCAATTGTCTCGCGTATCAAACCGACATCGTGAATATCGTGTTTTATATCTTGGCCAACTTTTGCTTTAAAAGATGTAAATCCTAAATCTAAAAACTTTTTACAAAGTTCTTTAACTTTTTGTCGCTGTATCCTAACCAGCCTATTTGTGTAGTATAAGCAGGATATCCATTTTCAATTAAGAATTTTTCCGTTTTTTTTATCTATTCACTATTTTTTAACATCTGTATTGCCCTCTTCCTTTGTAATAAATCGGTTACTATAAGTAAAATATTTTTTTAAATCTTTAATATACTCTTACAAATTCACTCTACTTTCTATTTAATAACTTACATGTATCTAAAGTCAATAGTAGAAACTAATTGTTCGGGCGTTAGACTGCAAGAAGTTTCCAAACAGGCTTTTTTTTCTAAACGAGCCAATATCCACAAAGCGGTTTATTATAGCAGCTGTGGCAAGCTGACTAACACCTTTTTCTGGACCGATAGTGAATAAAAAATTAACATACATCTATATATGAATATATATATATATATGTATATCTGTTTCATCATTTTTTCATCTAAAATATAAATATCAATATATACCCATCTCAATTGTGATTCACTGGTTAATTTTCGCCAGAATGATGCAAAGTCATTGAATATATTTAAAACTTTTTGATTCTTAACAAAGGGACAAAGATTTGCATGCTCTGAACAACTAAAAATAAAACAAATCCAACTTACTTTCATATGTATACTTTTAATTGAAAACCTATTACTATGAGAAAATCTTTATTTACCAATTTCAGTTCCTCTACCCAAAGTGAATGTTAATCCATATCCACGAATATCTGTGTTAGTTTTTAAAATAACATATGCACATGCATAATCGGGATCTGTATGCTATAAATAGACAAAGTCATTCTTCACAATCGTTGTTTGTTTGTTGTTTGTTTTTTTTTTTTTTTTTTTTTTTACATATAATTTCATTGAACTATTTTCGTCAAAATATGACAATACTATTTACATAGCATCGCTACCATCTGCCTTTAACGACGTAGGAATCTAATATCCTTTACTCAACATCAACTATCTTGATATCCATGATCTTGCAAAATAAATCCAATGCTATATAACGTTAATGTAAAACGTAATTAGTTTTCGATTATAAAGTGTAAAAACGTTTCGTGATACTGGATTTAAAACGCAAGATATGATCCATATTATCTGTTCTTGTTACAAATATTTATGTAAGTAAGCATTATCAAGTATTGCAAATAACATATCCTTTAGGCACAACGATGAAAAAATTTTCTACGTAAGAAGAAGATAAGGCAAGCTGACACTTTGTAAATTCCTGCATACTTTCGTTTGATATTTTTTTTCTTTTTTCTTTTTTTTTTTTCTTTTTTTTTTAAGCTGTAAGTACATATCTCATTAAAGAAAATAAACAACTATACGTTCGCAATACATCGTATATATATTCTTCATCGATCTATAATTAATATTGGGATCTCCATAAACATTTCTTAGTTCGATAAGTATTATTACGCGAAAGATGCAGAAAGCATTATTTATATTAACATGAATTATATATTTAAGTGTGTATAAGCAAACGTTTAATAAATGATTTAATTAAATTACTCATAGACAGCTGATGCAGCTGAGTATAGTTATACTATATTCTAGCTTTTTTTAATAATGTATTTTGAGCTATAATACAAAGTACGAATGATATACTTGACAATATAGTTGAGAAATACAATTACAATCTTTTTCACGGCTGATTTTTAGTTGCTTCGGTAGATGGGTGTTTTTGAAGGTGGATTAGAAGGTAAGCTCTCTTTACTTTCTGATTTATCATCAGATTCTGTTCTAGATTTATTCCATTCCTGTAAACCTTCTGGCAATCTGGTATCTTCTTCAAAGGAGCCAGTGCCTTCAACGAATTCCTCATAAGTTGATTTTTCTTTGAATGGTCTAGGTCCAAGTAATTCTATCATGTCGTCTCTATTTAAAATCTCTTGTTTCAAAAGACGTTCTGCGACCTATAGATTCATACATGCGTTAGAATCTATTGTATCTGTCTATTATAAGATCGATATCGTTAACATCAATTAATCTACCTTAGCTACATCTTCCTTATGCTTCGTAAGGAAGATCACGTGTACGTTTTGTGCGCGCTATCAATTGCTGACGCACTTCGCTGTCAATAAGTTGTGCTGTCCTCTCGGAATACGGTTTGTCTATAGTTGCTTCACCTGGTTGTGGTCTTTTCAAGCTGACATTCCTACCTTTTCGTCATACCAAAACTGCACGATCTGAGCATAGGCATTTTTCTGTTATCTGTTCAAAATTATTGTCATTGTAAATAAATCACTCATTTAATCTTGCACGTTAACAATATCTTAAATACCTTTTTGTAAATCATCTCTAGCACCTGTGTTATGCGACCAAAAAATATTTCTTCCGATACTCTACCTCCAAGTGTCATACACATCGATCAAACATTGTCTTTCGAGGTGTAAAGATATTGTTCACGTGGTAAGTATTGAGCATACCCTAATCCTTTTCCTCTGGTATAATAGCATACCTAAAGGATATGAAAATACTTGTTAAGCTAATTGATAATCTTGGATAATGGTATATAAATCTTGAAAAAAAAAAAAAAATACCTTTTAAAAGCGGATCTGATATTCCAAGAACAACCTGCCACTGCATGACAGCTTCATGATATGCAACTGTTCTCTTTTCTTCCGGTTGCAAAACATTTGTTTTCTTTTCCATACCAGCTACTACTCTTTCAATAGCTTGTTCGAAATGTGATAGTGAATATTATCATTCATATCTCTTGCTGCTATGAGAGCTGCTTCATTACAAAACATAGCTATATCAGCTCCTAAAGAAAAAGTTTATTTATAACATATTTGAAATATGAAATTTTATATATTTCTTATTTTTCATATTCATATACCCGTAAAACCAGGCGTCAAGGATGCCATTTTTCTTGCCAGTCATCTTGTTTAACAAGTTTTTCGACAGGCCAAGTTGCACCTTAAAATATGGAAAGCACGTCCCTTGATGTCAGGTGGCAGGAACATAAATGTCTATCGAATCTACCAGGTCTTAAAAGTGCCTTATCCAAAATATCCACTCGATAGTGCCGCTAAGACAACTTACATTGGTTGTCGTGTTAAATCCTGTGAAACGAAGAGAAAAAAAACTTTAACACCAAAAATTTTATTATTATTATTTATTCCATAGAGATTGGAGAGAGATTTTTACCATCCATTCCACTAAAAGTTGATTAAGTGTATTTTCTGCTCTGAATGCCCACCACAATTCACGGCACCACCTCTGTCCTTCCCTACCGCATCGATTTCATCGATAATAAAATACATGGTGCGTGTTTCTTGCCATAGAAAACATATCTCTTACTCTAGAAGGTCCAACACCTACAAACATTTCTAAAAATTCTGAACCTGACACGGAAATGAATGGAACGTCTGCTTCACCGGCCGTTGCTTTAGCGAGCAATGTTTTTCCTGTTCCAGGAGGACCTAAAAAATAATCAACAGATTATACATACATGCGTTTTCTCATTGGCATTGTTATTAATTTGCATTTGTATTAATATTTATATACCTGTCAACATAGCTCCTTTTGGGATTTTCGCCCCAAGATCTATATATTGTTTTGGATTTTTCAAAAAATTTACAAATTCCATAATTTCAATCTTTGCTTCTTCGCATCCAGCCACGTCTCTACATTTAAATAACGCATATATAAAATCTAATTTATCGCTATAGAGTATAGCAAATTTACACATAATCAGGAATAACAAATTACTTAAATCGAACGTCAATATCTTTTGAATTAATTAATTTTGCGGTTGATTCCATCACGCCACCAAATAATCCTCTTCTTCGACCACCTTTTCCGCTTATTGCTTCCATTGAACGTCGCAGCATGTATATAGCTAGCCCTATAAAATTATTTAATAGATTAAAATTAACTGTAAATGATTTATTTTAAAATAACAATTAATAACTTTAATAAGTACCAAAGAAAAATAATTGCACTAAATATGTCAGTATAGTCGATGCTTCTACCTCAGATTTGTATACAACGGGAACATCATTTTCAGGTTCTATATTTAATTCTATTTGAATATTTTCTAAATTTCTTTCAAAAGTTTCAGTGCTTCCAATATTGAACCATAATGTAGTCTAGAAAGTACATTGTAAATCAACTTGTTTGTATTATACCAGTGAATTAAATGATGCAATAATTAATACATTATAATATACTAAGGGATATAATGGATTGTTAAAACTTACGTATCCATCTATGCTATGGCCAGGAAAAAGTTTGACTCTAACAAATTTTTTATTTACAACTTCCAATTTTTCTACCATTCCTTTACTTAAGTAGCTGAAATTTAAGAGGGGAAAAAAAAAAAAAAAAAGAGAGAACCGTATATGTCAAAAAATACATTTCAAATATAATTAGAATTTTATGTTAACAAATATAGATTACTTACTTGTGGACAAATTCTCTCCATGTAACTTGTCGAGAATATATATCTTCTGAGAATAAATAGAAAAACGCGGTTATAGTTGCTAAAAAAAGCAATCCCCACCATGTATATTTATCATAATCGCCAAACGATTTGCCTCCTTGCCCTTGCTGCCAATTTGTACCAAAAATCTTAGATGTCCAATTGGTCTCAGAACCTTTAGGACTAGATGACGATTGTTTACTGGATTGAGCATCTTTATTTGATGTGCTCTCCGATTTTTTATCTGTTTGCTCATCAACTTTATTTGGCTTTGCCCCGCCTTTATATATAACATCAATTTATTTACTTAGATAGTATATTCACATTATCATTATTATTATTGTCATCATTGTTAAGAAAAAGGTCTTGGAATTTTGCTTACCTCGTTTAAAAAATTTTTCAAATCCTTTAGGTGATTGCATACACAATAATCTCCATTGTTGTTGAAATTCTTCAAAAACAGGCATTGTATAACATTTTTTCAAAAATGACAATTGTCTTTTCAACTGAAAAAAATACGTAGTTCTATTTAGTTAATATATTTATAGAATTATAATACGTTCTATTTTACATTTAAATGACAATATATATAATCATATTCACGATATATAAGCAATATATAAATGCATTTTCAATGAGAGAAAATATTTGGATTTCGATAATGAAAATCATAAATATTAAAAATAATATCTCAATAAACGTATACGATCTAATGAATTAATCGAAAATTATTTAAATGTTGATTCATAAATATCAATGTTATAAGTAAAAATGTTATATCATAAATTATTTATAGGTTATGTTATATTAAATTCATACCTGAAATGTATCAAAATGTCCCTTTTGAACGGACACTAATAAAATTTTTTCCAATCTTTTTGCAGATAATAATAATTGACTCGCCATATTTAATATATTATGTTAATAATCGTTTCACAAAATGATGAAATTTTTTTCCCAATGTAACTAATATCAATGAAGAGCACAGTGCCGGCCGCAACTCACCATTTCAAGGTACTACACATCGAATGCTGATTATGAAATATATATGATTAAAACCAGATCTAGTTACATCAAATATAAAACTTAAAAAAAGAAAGTTTTTTTTTTAAATTTTCATCTTTGAAATATACGTATATATTTGATATATGCGATCTAATTGACTTTTCAATCTTAATTCGATATTATTATCAAATTCATTTTTATAACCTATATCTTTTATACTATTTGAATATGTATGACTTTTATGATATATATTATGTATATATATATAATAAATAATAGAAGAAAAAATTCAGATGAAATTTTTTAATTAATAAATATATATTCGTGATATTATCATTTATACTATTAATTATAAGATTTATACGATAATAGTAAACAGCGAAATGAATTCGTTGAAAATAGTGCGATAACGCAACGTACTCACTTCTGAATAAAATATTTATAAGACTTAGATTATTCGAAGGATACAAATTTTAATCTTTTTTTGCAATAAAAAATACGCGTTAATTTAACACATTTTATGTTTGTGTAAGGAAATAGATTTAGAGAAAAAAATATTGCCTGATTAAATGTATGTATATGCGTGTTACTAATGTGTGTGTGTGTGTAATTGTTTTGTTATTACACGCTATTTGAAACGAATTTTCGTAGTTCAAGATCGTTAATATTTTTTCATTAACTTTTTTGATGTTTATATTTATTCTGATAGGGGATTAATGTTTTTTTCTTTCTCTGGAAACTATTAATCAAATGAATTCTTTATTGTCGATACAAAATACATGGACATACTTTTCAATTCTTTTCAAGCTGTAAAAACGTACTCAAACATTGCAAATACTTATAAATTCATGCAACACTAACTAATATTTAAATGTAATATCACTTCTCTCTTAGAATTCTTAATCAAGCCATAAAATACATGTTTTTTTAATATATGATCAAGAATTTTGTAAAAAGAAATCAGAATCCAGTTTCCGGATGTTTCTCAACCCATTTTTTGATAGCAGGAATGTTAAGAACCTTTTCCTGTAATGCTTTGAGATTATCATATTTCTCGATAATATTAGATTTTGCCATGAAATTCAAATAATCCAATAGAGCGACGAAAGTAAAATCTGCCCAACTTAAAGCACCACCCACAAAGTAGCCGCCATTATTTTTTACTTGATTGTCCAAACGTTCCAAGAAATATGGTACTACTTCTTCAGCTACCTTTAATTTTGCCGCCTTAGCTTCGGCATTTTGTTCATAATGATGTGCAGCGATCTCTGAAATAAATGTATTTCACAACAATTAGATATAAATCTATGTAATATAATTATTCAAATTATTCAATATTAATATAAAAATAACTTACTTGCACGAACATCATGGATAGTGTCAACAATAGCATCTATCTCTAAAGCTTCCCAGTCGTTCTTTCCAGCAAGACCATGTTGCTTAGCTAAATAACGAGCGATGGCAGTAGATTGATTGATTTTTTTCCCATCTACTTCCAGCATAGGTACTTGTCCAAAAGGTGTAGCTGCGAAAGAAAAATCAAGTCTGTATATAAAGATATCACAGTATATTCATATGTTTTTGGATTTGACATTATCCATTCCATTTTGTCCTTACTTGGTTTTATCTTTGGCCAATCATTTGAATTAAAACGAACATCTTCAAACTCGACTCCAGCATAGCTAAAAATAAAACGGATTGGCTCTGCCAACGCTTTTACAGGAAAGTAAGTCAACTTGTAAGAAGGCATTTTTCTGAAATAAATAGAAAAATATATTAGTACGAATTAAAAATGATAATTATAAAGGAACGTCCTATAATTTCATTGCAGAACGAACAATCATAACAACAGTATGATTAATATTATCAGAGGATAACCACTATTAACAATTTCTTTTTTTTTTTTTTCCCCCTACGGATAAAGTAAAATTCTAATTAAAAAAACTGTCAACTCATCAAATAGATAACTATATCGCGAGATAAAGGCAATGCAAAGATACTGCAATGAGAGATAAAAATCTTTTGAAAAGTCTTACGTAAATCAAACTTTCGAGAAATTTCTACTATAGTAAAAAAATCTGCGAACGCCGAAAATTCTTTTAACGAGATATTAATAACTACGCGGACAATTACGTTACTTATCGATCATTAACAAAAATAGTTTCAGCACTTTTAATTATTCTTACCTATTATATTATTAGCAAATAATAATAATAATAATAATAATAATAATATAATAATAATAATATAATTAATATAATAATAAACAAAAAAGGGAATAATTAGAAAAGCGAAATACAATAAATTTTAATTATCCGTTATTAACTAAATTCCTCATGAAACAATTACAACATATTTAGTAATATGTAATATTAAAAATATATATATTTATTCAAGTAATATCATTTCTCAATGAATAATTATACATAAAACATATTGATCAATTATCAAGGTTAAATAATTTCGAATGTGTCGTATTGTATTAATTTGATTCTATTTATAAATGCATATTTCAACCGGTGTAATTTCGTACATTGCATCTCTCTTAATTACGAATCGATTTACTGTAAAGTCTTACAATCATTTTCGTCAGATGACGACATTGAGAAACTACCGGATGTAACAATGATCATTAAAATTATATATATATATACACATATATATAGATTTAATATATATATTTACGAAACATTAACAATTAAAATAAATGTTAATACATGAATTTACTTACAAGCTTTTAAGGATAGAAATCGCCAAAGAGAAATATAGATTTATTCGGAAGGATACTATTCAACAGTATCTCGAACAATTTTATGATGCTTTCATTGGATCCCACCAATATATAGATCAAATCTATATCTTATCATCCCTTCCACCTTTTCCTTTAACCGCCATATTTAAAAATAACGCCGGTTTGCCTTAAAGTTACCATATTGTAACTAGACCAATCGGCAAATGACTTAGAAAAATCAGTAACTTTAAACCTCTGTCAGTTTGTTTTACGAACAAAGCTCTTTCTGCTGCTTTACTTAAAGTGCCTAGTTTATCTCATTCGTGAGCAACCCGCTTCGAGATCGACGTTAATTGTTGCTTTAAACAAAGTGTTCGTTTTGTGACACCGTTGCTACGTAATATAAGAGAGTGACATTTATTTTATCGAGAAAAAATTTTATTGGAAAAAAAAAGAGGGATTTAAGACGTGCATTTGGTAGATCGTTGTTGATTTTTTTTTTTTTTTTTTTTTTTTTTTTTTTTTTTATTTTGTCATTATTATTATTATTATTTTTTTTATTATTATTATTATTATTTTTCATATTATTATACTTAATATTGTTCTTATTATTATTATTATTATTATTATTATTATTATTATTTTTATTATTATTATTATTATTATTATTATTATTACAGTGATCACTTCATAAAAATAGTTCGCATTGTTTTTTTTCCGAGGCAACCGTTTTTTACTTCTTTTCTTTTCCTAAGGGGAAGTCGGTCACATACAATTTTCAAAACCATCTTCGAATGGAATTTCTTTCTAGGATGACGCAGAGTATCAAGTCGATGAAGAAACGACGCTCATGAATGCTTATCGCATAACGAATTGCATCCAGCTGGATTATATGTCCATTGGAGATTCAATTTCAAGCTGATAGCTCGATATTATGAATCTATTAAGTGGCGATTTCTTCTCGTGAATGCTTTAGATAGTGCCCTCGGTAAACAATTAGATGCAGAGTAGGTAATTACTTCGAAAAAAAAAAAATATATATATATATATATGTAATTGCATTATAATTTTTTTTTTTATATACTACATTAGTCAACATAATGTCATTTAATTTTTCACATTTTAACAGATTCCAATCTTTGGATATTGCTTGTTATTTTTATACGTACTAGATAATTGTAAGAGATATTATAAATAACCTTGATAGAGGATAAACCTTGATATTTAATGTATGTATATATATATATATGTATATGTATGTATATATATATATATGTATGTGTATATACAATTGTTGTAGTTTTATAATGAAAGGAATTTGCTTTTACAAATATTTTTGTAATATTTGTAAAAGTTATATTAGAAAATATTTTTTGCATATTATAAAAGAAAAGTTAAACGTTATGTTCTTAGTATTAATAATTCTATAAAGTGAAGTAGAGAATGAAGTTAGATCTTTATTGTTTAATCGAGCTTTGTTTTTTATTTGTATACTTCTAATTGGGTAATATATTAGAAGAATATGATTTATTATCTTCATACATATATATATATATATATATATATATATATTTTTTTTTTTTTTTATTTAAATACGATGTAAACTTTTACATTAGGGATTAAAAAGTATTTGTTAATTTTCAAATAACAAGTATATAAAGGTCATTTATTATCTTTAAATAATTATTAATTATTAATCATATGTCGTTTTGATTTATGATATGTTCATTCAAAAATGAAAAAAGAAAGAGTAATCATATTATAAATTCTGTATGTAATAATCTTGCTATTGTTCCTTGATAAATAAATACATACATATATATATATATATATATATATATATATATATATATATAATGTGTGTGTGTGTATATATATAATTCATTTTGATAGATTATATATAATTTCATGCTCAATGTATTTATTAAATAAAGCTACAATTAAAAATATCAATGTCAACATTGTAAATATTACACTTTCATGTACTTTCTTTACACAAGAATGTATTGCGATTGAAAGTATCTCATTTGAATTAAAGAATGAATTGTTTCTATTAAGCCACTTGATTTTTATTCAAATTGTATTCTCTTATTCCTGTTAAAAATATATTTTTCATACCATCTGTAATAGAATCTACAAAGCAGGAGTAATAAATGGGGAAAGTCAAAAAAAGGTCGATATTGCTGCATAGCAATCAATCCCAGAATGTGATACGCAACCTAATGTTAAGAGATTTAGGTCTTCATAATATAAATAAAACTAGTACACGAGAACTTGAATCGATAGCGGAAACAAATCTTGTTTTGAAGAGTCATAGAGAGTTGGTATGTATAACCATACAATTATGTTTATCTCTGTGTAGCTTGAATGTATATATTGCAAAAGAAGTATGTAGTACTAACTTCTTTGTTTGTAATCATAATTACAATGTACTATGAAGTTTTATTTTTATAGAAATGTGATTTACCTGGTGTTCCTAGAGCAACTTTTTTAATGGTCTTTAGTCCTGATGGGTATGTCTTTTTTTTTTTTTTTCGTAAAAAGATATTTAACATAATTGAAAATTTTCTCTTATATTTCAGGACTAAACTGGCATCTACGCATGGAAATCACAATGTATATATTACAGAAGTTAAGACAGGAAAGAATATAAGAACTCTTTCTGGCCATCCACGTACACCATGGTGTATAGCTTTCCATCCGTCTTCAAGTCAGATATTAGCTTCTGGCTGTCTTGGTGGTCAAGTTCGTGTATGGGATTTAAGTGTAAGCCAGTGAAATATTTTCTAATGTAATGTTATTTAATTAAAATCATAAATATATAGAAATAAACTGGACATTCTAATTAGGGAGGTAGCGAAGTATGGAATGCTGAAAGTCGTACTGTTATTGCATCTCTTGCATTTCATCCATCCGAACAGTTACTTGTGATAGCAACTTATAATGAAATTCATTTTTGGGACTGGAGTCAATCCGAACCTTTCGCAGTAGCTTCAACACGTTCGGATAAAGAAAAAGTGAGGTAATTAATATTATTTACTAATATCTTGATAAATTTCTTTGATCTTCTTTCCAATTAATATAATGAATTTACTATAATTTAAAAATATATTTTAGATATGTAGCATTTGATAATCTCGGAAGAAAATTAATCACTGGTATTGCAAATATATCGCCAATTCGATCACGAAGGGATCGCCCTCCCGTAGAACAACCATACAGAACTCTATTAAGGTATATTATACATACTAGGGCAACTTGAAAAATTCGCTTTTTTTTCCTTTTTCTTTTAAAAGTGTCCCGTGTTCCGCTTTAAGAATGAAACGTAAAAAAGAGAAATTGCGAATTTTTTAAATTGCCCTCGTATATTTTTATTATTATGTTATAAATTTGTAACACGTGAAATATAATGTTTATATATATATATATATATATATATACACATATATACATATAAATATATATATATATATATATATATATATATATATATGTATATATGTATATAAATTTAGAAATCCATTGGAAGGTTTTCAAGATTCTGAAGCAATACCCCGTTATCATCATTTATGGGATGCGCCTCTTCATGGATACAGAATGATGAATAATTATAATTATGCAAGAAGAGTACGAAACGGTAATGCACCTGATCTCAGAACTACTAGAATGACAAGAACTGTTCCTAATGCACCAGAGGTATCATCCGACCTAAGAGATCAACAAAGGTATCTTTTAATTTTATTTTATAATAAAATAATGTTTAAACAATATATTTATTATACGCTAAATCTTTCCGTTTTCATTTTCTTGTTTAAATCACATTATTCATTATACAGAAATTCCCCTTCATTCAGAAGAATATTTGATGTAATTATAAGAAATTTATGCACAGAGCAAGAGTATTATACAAGAAATTTACACAGTGAAACTTTGGACGACGAAAATAACGGAGAACAATCAGAGAATGGATATTGGCTTCTGGAAGAAAATAGTAATTCAGATTCCAATCTTGACGAAGCCAGTACAAGTAATGCTTCTAATTCACGAAGATGGACCAGTCGTTGGATTCAATTAGACTCATCCAATAGAAATTATGATAATAATCGTACATCGTCGCTCAATGATCCAACGCATACAAGACTTATAAACGATGAAATGATTCAAAGAGCTCAGAATAGGTTCTGCAATAGAAATCAAATTGCTTCTATGCCAGCGAATTCTCTAAGCTACGAACAGCCACCGTTATTTCCATTTAGAAGTTTACAAGAAAGTCAATTTAGGAGGCTAGAACAATGTACAATACCAGAAGTTGATTCTTCGAGTAGTTCGTCGCATCGTCATCAACCAATAAATCCTCCTGCGAATACAAGTGGTAGTACGTCGGCGAAAAGAGAAAATTCAACCAATGAGAATAACACACAAGAAACACATATTCCTTTAAAGAGAGAAAGAGTAGAAGGTGAAAGTTCAATGGAAAATCAACAACAAAGACAAGATAATCAAGTTGAAAATCAATTAAGAAATAATAATTCTACTTTTGAAAGAACTGTAGATAATAATATGAGTGAATTAAATGCTAGCAGAGATATAGCTGGGGAAGGATTCAGAAGATGGAGATTGTCCCTGAATCGAGATGTAGGTCTTCATCCTTTAGAAATTCGCTTGAGAATACGTCTTCTTGGACGGCACATAAATAATATGCAACGTTTGTGTAGGTATGTTAAAATTCTCTGAGCAGAAATATTTATATGTATCTTTGATAAAAAGTTTAATTCACATATATGTTAAATAAATTAGTTTTTTTTTTCTTTTTTTTTTTTCTTTTTCTTTTTTTTTTTTCTTTATTATATACCTATTCCTTGCAGAGCCAGATTAGAAATTATTCAACTACAGCATGTTCGTAGAATGTGCGAAGACTTGCAACATCAAATACGTTCGCTACATGTAACCGTACGAGTTGAGAGACAGAATAATAATCATGAAACGACAGAACAATCGAATATAAGTACAAATGCAAAACCTTCGACGTCTGGTCAAAATTCCTCTTCGGTATCGACAGATTCTCAAAGTGAACCTACTAGAAACTTCAAAAAGATTCTTTTAGAAAGTTATAAGAGAGAGAATAACGAGACTGGTGATACAAAAGTATGCGATCAAGATCAACCGTCAACGTCTACGGGGATAACGAAATCATCCAAATTTGTGAACAATGATCTGCAAGGTCATAATAACAATAACGATGGAACAGAAAATTCGACAAACATAAGCCTTTCAAATTTATTGCCAAGTGAATCAGAATTACGAGATATGCAACCGCATAATTTATCGAATATATTGGACGATCTTTACTCACAATGTCAGAACTGTAATCTTTCTGATAATTCGCAGTACACGAATAATGCGATAAATGATCATACTTATTCGAATTTAACAACCAACGATGAAAATATACAATTACCAAGCATATCGAGTTTAGTTTCTAATATTGGAATCACGTCAAACTTACCAACAATTTCTGCGATCACTACTACAACTTCGCAATCACCTAGCGTTTCGCATTCAGTTAATAACGAAATAAATAATCCAAGTTCTGTTACGAATGAAACAGTGCGGACGAGTGAAAATGTAGAATATTCTTCCGAAGATGTAAATACGCATCTTAATAACAATACTAATAATGACGAATACGTTAATACTAATACAGAAGATTCATCAAATATTCCAGAAAGTTTGAATCCAAGAGTACAACCCGAATCATCGTCAAGTAATATCAATTTACAAAATAGACAGTACATGTACCAAAGAATTTGTAAATACGGACGTCGAATGTACTTAAGGTAGGTATATAGACTATCATACTATATTTTAGTAATTTTTTAAATAATATATATACATATATACATATCTCTTTTTTCATTTTTATTTTAAGAAATCCAAGATTATTGTCACTGGGAGCTAAAAGAGGCTCTAGATCACAATCGAGTAATGACAATTCTCGTTTTTGCGAAAATGTAAGAAGGCCATGGCATTTACGTAGAAATCCACCGCATGTTTGCGATAGTACGTCCAATGAAAATAATAGTGAAAGAAATCAAGTGCAAAGTACTTCAGAATTTTTACAAGTAATGATACTTCGATTAGAGTTCTTAGTTCGTCAACAAAGAGCTTTGGCTCAAAATAATAATATCGGTAGAGGTTTTAATAGTGATAGTCAAATAGACAATGTCACGGATAATGAAAATCAAGAAATTGAACAGATTCGAGAAGCTACTCGTCTTCGAGCTAGGTAAGATTTCTGTGGTTAATATATGTATGATATTTTTGTTGATAGTGTACATTTCATATTCATATAAGTTTTTGTCTTATTCCAGGCAAGTTCTTAGTTTAATGGTTGAAGGTTTGACGCAATTCTTTGAAACTAACAGACCTGAAAATGGGTCACAAAGTAATATGCTTTATGAACAAATCTATAGTAAGTTCAAAACGTTCATTAATTTATGCATTTGTTATGATGTAATTGTAATCATAATTCTTTTTTATAGAAATGTATGTTTTACTGCACTTAGCATTAGAATTAATGGATTTGTTATTAGCTCAATTGGTAACTACGAGACGAGAATTGGAGTCTAGTCAGTATGGGCCATATAGTTCCGATCTTTCATCTCAGAATAATAATAGGACAGAAATACCTCGAAGTAATAGTTCAGACAATAGTTTACAAAGAGAAGAATACAATTCAAGTAATAACGTGCAAGTGATATCAGAAAATAATGACGACACCGAAATTTTTGAGAGAAATCTTGATACAGAAAATCCTGGTACATCCCTTGAGATGAATCAGGCAAATACAGAAGATCTTTTTTCAGTACATGCTAACAGAAATTATCACAATATGGCAGAACGTTTAAAAAGATTGTTCTTTCATCCACAATTACTTGATGCAGAATCAGAAGGCAATACTACAGAGGAACATCAAAATTTGAGTAATTTAACTTCAGACGTGAATAATTCCATAAATACTGATAACGCCACTTACACTGCACAAAATAATGATGAGTTTGAGCAAGCAGGTACAAGCACAGGTCATAATTTATCAGAACATGCTTTGTCCACTGAGGTACAAAATATAGTTGAAAGGACTCAAAATAATAGTTCTATTAATACCGATAGCTCTACAGAAAATAGAAGACAAAGTAATGTGCAATCTCTAGATAATAATATTACCTACAGAAATAATGATTCTTTTGAGTTACGTTTACATGAGCTTAATGCAGCAATTTACAGAGGATATAGAAACAATTGGCGTAACATGTCCTCTGGTATTAATCAGCATGCACAAGAAATTGAACAAAGAATTCCAAGACCAAACTGTTCGAATTGGGGTAACTTTATTCCAAGTGAACAGAGTACGAGAAGACCGTTAAATTTTCAAGGATCTAGCTTATCAGCGTCGATAATAAGAAGAGCCTCCTCTACACCTATCCGAGGATATGTTAGAAGATATCTTACACTTCAAAGGGAACGTTTCAGACGTAGAATATCTTATAGAAACGGGATATCTCGCAGACAAGAATTAAATGTTCCTGTTATACGAGTAAATGGGATTCCATTGAACGAATTGCATAATTCATCGGGAAATCAAAGAAGGAGACATAATGCTCCATCTCATATTCCTTCGCCATATATTATTGATAATTTTCCTAATGACATTGAAAGAAATGGTAATAATAATAACAATAATATTAATAATAATAACAACAATTATAATAATAATAATAATAATAATAATAATAATAATAATAGTATTAATGTTAATAATAACAACAATAATAATAATTATAACAATTATAATTATTATCATCATCAACCTGGACCAAGCTCAATACATCAAAATAATAATAGATACAGGGTAGGTTTTAATGATAATTTATAGAAAAACATTTTACAATAAAATATTATAGTTCGATGAAAATGAATGATGTTATAATTTATATTTTCAGCAGAATCTAGGAATACATCAAATATTAAATCCAATAGTTTTTGCACAAGCTATGTGGCGTAATCGTTTCGTACGTTATTCTGAATTTGGGAATACCAATTCAGCAGTGAGAAATATTAGTAATAGTACTGGAGGAGGAGGAGGAGGAGTCGGAGGAGGAGGAGGAGGAGGAGGAGGAGGAGGAGGAGGAGGTGGTGGTGGTGGTGGTGGTGGAGGTGGCGGAGGAGGAGGTAGTGGTGGTGGAGGAGGCGGAGGTGGAAGTGGAGACGGAGATGGAGATGGAGATGGAGGAGGAATAAGTGGCGGAGGACAAGATACTGGAAACGATGATAGCGATGATATCGACCTAGGAGGTATAAATTCTATTATACACAATACTACTTATTCTTGTTAAATATTTAAAAATCTATAGTAAAATGTAAAATGTATCTACAATGAAACGCGCTGTTTCTTTTTTCTTTTTTCTAACAAAATTCTAACCTTTCCTTGGGTGTGTAGATATATATTTATGTATTTATGTTATTAATTCTTTCAGATCATATACCAGTTAGTATGACAGTTAATGGCTTTGAAATTCAGAGTTATAGGGTTCAAGCATGGGATTTTTCTACAGGTGAAATTCCAGACATAACCGATTGTAAGTATCACAGATGTGTACGTTTGGTACAATTTTAAGTATTTTCTCCTTTTTTCTTTTGATATAAATAAAATGTGGACTTTTAGCTAAGAAAAACATTGTTGTGCGTGAATGTAAGATTCATAATGACGCAAGTATTGATATTTCGTCCGATGGGAAATTATTAACAACACTGTTACCGTCGGGGCGTATAAATGTTACGACAACTTTAGGTAAGTAACGCGTTAATAATTATTTTTCATCCTTTTTTATCCCATTTTTTCTTTTCTTTTCATATTCTTTTTTCCTAATTTTTTTCTTTAACATATTCTACGAACATTATATTTCAGGTATATATAGTTTACAATGGGAAACTTTAGGAGAAAGAATTTATTCGACGAAAATTGATCAGACGGTTGTTTCTGTATCGATGTCACCAACAAGGCAACATCTCCTAGTGGGTTTGGCATCACGAAGAAGTCGCGCAAGAGGATTTCTAATGGCATTACTTTACAAGCTCACGGATAAAGAACCTACTAAAGAAAAACAATGTTTAGTAGATCAAATTGATCCAGAATGTTATAACTCATACGAACCCAATGATTCGTATAGAACGGATGAATTTATCCATGGTATTGATAATTTTGGTAACATGAGACAAAATAATGATGACATTGATAGACAGGATCAAGATTGGCGCCATCGTAGTATGAGAACTGATATAGATATTAAAGATAATAAAAGGAATATGGTGCTTATTAGGAAATTGTTGCTATATATTCCAGGATCTACTGGATATGTCAGTTTAAATTGCATAAGATGGGCACCACAGCCCGGCCAAGGAATGGTTTATGCTACAAATACAGGCCAATTAAATATTCTCCATTGATTTGTATTTGTGAAAGAGTGATCCGACATTTTATTCTATATGTTAATAAATACGTTAAGTTATATATATGTATATATATATATATATATATATATATATATATATATATACATACATACATATATATATATAAAAAGAAGCCACGTTGGAAGTAATAAAGAGAGTGTAGATTTGTGAAAAAATTCCTAACGTATTCACGATATGTGAATTAGTCAGTATAATGTCATTTACGATTGTAATATCTTCTTTAGATATTAGATCATAAGATTTAAAAAGTATCATGCCGCGCTTGTAAAATCAGTGTTCTTATCATAATGAATTTCAGCTCCATACTCGTGAAATGTAATTAAAAGGGCGCAAAATTCCGCGAGGAGCTGTGCCTTACATTTTACTTTTTAAAAAGCGTTGCTATTAAATTTTATGTTTTATCAAAAGATTGTAAAAACATAGAATACGAATAGGTATATCGATATATATATATGCATTTGATTAATATATTAATGTATAGTTTGTAAGTTCACTATTTGAATAATTTAATAGTATATCCAATTTATATATTGCCCGACTGACTTTTAATTATGATCTGAACATCATTTTAATTGTGATAACTTGCAGGAAGAAATCCTCTTAATTATAAGAAAATCATTACACACGATATCAATATGTATTTGTTAATATAATTGTGATGCAACTAAATAAATCGTATGAGCGAAGAATGTTTACATACTTCTGTAATGCAGATCTTTTTTAAAGAATTCTTTTGTGCCATGTAAACACTTTTTATACGAAAAGATTCTTTTCAATCAAGTTTTATATATATATATATATTTTTTTTTTTTTTTTTTTAACAATGATTAGTACATTTCGATTGTATTATTATTAAAGACACGATTTTTATGAAGCATAAAAAATTATTAGATCAGTCAATCGCTTCTTATACCAATAGTATTGTTCAAAACTTTAAAATAACAAATAAATATTCAATAATACATAACAAATGTAAATAAAATAACATATGTATAATAGATACAAATAACAAGACAAGAACAGTTTCTTTTTATAATCTGATTGATTTGGGTCATCAGTCCCTATGGACTAGTTTGATGCAGCTCTCTGTGCCACCCTATCTTGCACTAACTTTTTCACCTTTATACAACTATTGCAGCTTACAATCTATCCTAATTCATTCGTCGTAATCATGCCTTGACATTTCCCTTCCCTTATCTCATATACACTTCCATCAGAAACTAAGTTAACAAGTTGTTTCTATAATCTATCGTTTACATATTATACTTGGAACGATACACATTACATGTGTACATTCTTCTTTTTTTTTGATAACTATCATACGATGTATTTATAATGTTGTACATTATTCCATATGTACCTTGTAGTATTGTATATTATTGCATTACAATCAAATTATTATAGAGACTATTTTACAAGGATAATATTAAATGACATTACATATTAATCGTCGTACAATAAACTATGCAATAATTCAGGAGTCTCTGGTTGTTTTAAACAAAGAGATACTTTATCTTGTGAACTCGTAGTAAATTTATTCTGTTCCAATTGACCAAGATCATGATCCAGCATCGTTTCTATTTCGTCGTCTATATAAAGAGGATTTTCATACATTTTATTAAGATAAGATGTACTTGGATCTGTCGAATTTATTGTTTCATTTATAGTCTTTTGTATTTCACTTTCTGATATATATACCGCATGAAAATTATTTAAAGGCGCTGACATGTCGCGATTCATAACTTGAGTATTATTCTGAGGTTGTCCTCTTATTTCCGTTAATGACTCAGGTATCTGATGACATTTAACTTGGTGTACTTTTAAATTTCCTGTTTGTGAAAATGTTTTAGTACAAAATGTACAATGATATGGTCTTTCACCGGTATGACATCTGGAATGTCGCTGTAGTTTGTACTTTGTTACAAATTGTTTACCACATTCTGAACACGTAAAAGAATTACTATCGATAGGCATTACATGACCGTGTATGACAGATTGATCCATATCCATATGAAAGTTGATCATATGCGAATTTAAAGAAACTTTGTAGCGGAACGATTGATGACAATTAGCGCACTGAAATTGTTTCTTTCCTTCGTGTCTTTCCATATGTTTCATAAGTATTTCTTGTTGATTGAAGGACATTCTACAAATCTGTAATTGAGCGTTTAAAATTATCATTAAAATAAATGAATTATTTTGCGACAATAATATGTCCTAATCAATAATTAGAAAATATACGTACCGTACAAATAAAAGGTCTCTGTCCTGTATGTATACGTTTATGTCTTTCTAAATGTGCTTGGCATCTAAAACTTTTTGTACATATAGGACATATAGATTTTCTTACATCCTGTTTGTTCATTGAGGATTTCTCAATGCTATCATTTTCTTTCAAATGACACAACATATCCTGTAAACAGTATTTCTTTAATGAATGAATTTATATGATACATACAATGAATGTATATATACATATATGTATATATATACCTCAGCGAAGTCAATTTCTAAAGAAGGTGCAGCTAATTGCTTTTGTACATTAGCGACCATTAAACAAAATTCATCAAATATACAAATTTTTTGTTCGCAATCAATGCAAACGTACTTTGAGAATACATCTGACGTGGATATATTTATAACCTAAATACATATAATAGATATAGTATATAGATATAACCTAGATTATTTAACAATCATTGAGTATGAAATAGATAATGCATTAATATCTATATATAATAATTACCTCTTTGGAGAAATATTTATTAATAATCGAAATTAATACAGCACCTTTGACTTTATCTTTAAATACATCTGTACCTTGTTGTTTTTCTTTACCGCACAAACGACACAATTTAGAACTCATTTTATGAAGCATCATTGTTAAAAATATAATTTGTAATGCCAACTAGAATAGTTACTTAATAGAATTGTTATAAATTAAAATGATTATTAATCGAACATTACTTCATTACAAATAATTCATAAACACAATACCGTCGCTATCGTTTTTCCGGGTCTATCAATATTTGACATTTAAATGAGCAACGAGTAATTTTTCTATGATGGGAAACTTAAAGGAAAAGAAAGATTTCTATTATTTCCGCTAGGTGACTATTCTTTAGCGTCTTGACGTTGGTACTAATGTGAATTGGTAAGTGTACAAATGTATTCTTTACCAATCACGTTGCCAGTCAAAATGATACGAGTTTTCAATTGTATTAGGGCTGTCGAGCGGATCCTGCCCTAAACCATGATTCATATTTTTGGAACTTATATTTCTTTTTTTCACCTGGTGTTTTTAGGTGTTTCGAAGAAACGCGACATCTAGCGGCGATGTTACTAAGTAAATCGCAACGCAACATTCTAAATTTGTTAATACCATCTGTCAGATAAATATCAAACTACGGATTAACTAGTCGACATTAACGTGTAATACATCTGTCAAATTGTTTTTTATAGAGCTACCTTTAAAGAATAGAGTGTTATACCGGCTATATACTATATAATTTTAATATAACAAATAGAGTAATGTTCGAGGAATATGTCGTACAATCCCGTTTAATAAAAATTAGGGATTGGATATGAAATGATTGATATATGCATGAAGTTTTGATTATGTGTATTGAGATCATTACAATCAAATTGTGAAAAGCAATCCACAGTGGATCTCACATTTAGACCATAAATGTTTTTGAATTATAATTTTCCATATTGTTTGTAATATTGGAGTTAATGTGTGGACAGATATAAATATTTTATTAATAACAGGTATAAAATGATTTTTATATGTATATATACATACACACACACACAGATATATATATATATATATAGTATGTGTATACACATATATATATATATATATATATATATATATAATACCATGAGGTATTTTTGTAACTTTCATAGATAAAGAACAATTTCGTTCTAATTATGTGGAATATCATGCAAATATTACTTATAGCTATTATCTCTTTGATAACAATAATTCGTATAAATAACATATTACCTCCTGGTAACATGAAGTAAATTTTATTGTATTTATGTGAATAGTGTCAATTGTGTTAAGTGAATAAAATGAACTTATCTAATGCTTATCTTTTCTTTTCTCAGAATAGAAAATGATTGAAACCTTTTTTTTTTAGAATGGCTGCATTAGTTCAGTACGTGGTTATAAGAGGAGATCTTTCTAAGACAATGGGATGGCCAATGGGTGCTATAGTAGCTCAAGCCTGTCACGCTTGCACAGCCGTCACTCATCTTTTTTACAATGATAGCAATACACAAGCTTACCTCGCAGATTTGGATTCAATGCATAAAGTTGTTCTTGAAGTAAGTATATATATATATATATATATATATATATATATATATATATATATCTTGAGATATCATGTTTATCTTGCTTGAAGCAAAACATAAATATATTATATTATTGTGCTTGTTTACTATAATCTGTACATATAAAATCATCAAAGAAATACAGTAACTTTTACAAAGTTTCTCTAACTGTTAGGCTTCTGACGAGGCCAGTTTACATACTTTGTGCTCCAAACTGAAGGAGGACGACATCCATCACAAGTTGTGGATAGAACAGCCCGAAAACATTCCAACTTGTCTGGTAACAAAACCTTATCCTAAGAATGAAGTGCAATCGTATTTTAAAAAGTACAAATTGCTTAAGCTTTGATAATGACAATCATTGTAACCATTAATAAATATTTAATCGGTACAAAACTAAGTTTATAATACACTGTCGTACACTTATAGCGAGAAATAACAAAAATTATACTCGAAGGAATGAAGAAAATCTTCATATCTTTATTGCGAGTACGATATCGTTAGGTTCTTCGCTTGCTCGTGCGAATAAGGGGAAGATCGAGACGTTGGAAGCGGACGGGTAAAATCGTAGTCCAATTCATCCGCCTATCTTCGTCCACAAGCTGTCCATCGAATACACGGAATTAACATTCGGACTACCACGCAACAACACGGTGAAATCTGTACCGATGTAGAAACGGCATAATATATCCGTGATATACACTTAAAATTTATTTTATAATTGCTAATATTGACAATGTGTACACATTACTCGTTCGATTTAAAAACTAGCGATATTTCTAGTCAACGAGAAAGCAGAGCCGCACGGGTCTTGACTCAAATACAATCGTATAAAAATCTGAATCTCTCGTAGCGAATTTGGAGGAATTTTTCGTAAAATCCGAAATTAATATTGCGGGTGATCGCTTATTGGGTTCGGTAATTATGTCACTTATGATACGCAGGACAAGTTTAATTCTGAACGTAATCGTTATTACGAGCAAAATTGACTTTGGAAGTACCGCGTAGCCGTAGATGAAGGTAAATAATATTCTAGACGTTCCTTCCTGGAGAATGCGGGGAACAAGGAAGTCTCGCATATCAATCGTACATACATACACACATACGCGCATACGCACACACACAGAAATTACACATAGGATAGCGAAGCCCTCGAAATACGACGATCGTAGCAAGAATAATTATCAATCCTGGCTATCTCTTTTTGTCCATCGAGAGAAAAAAAAAGAAGTGAGTCTCTTGCACTATGCGCCGCATCACCGTATTCGATCGATCAATACACTTCAGCAGGAGACAGAAGCTAACACCGGAATCACGATCGCTCTCTCAAAGTCATTCTTTGTCGTCGTAGGAGGAATCTGGATGTTGTTCTTTTAGACTCTAGAGAATTGCTCGATAATTTCGTGGACAGAAATTGAGAGAAAGAGAAAAAGAGAGAGAGAGAGAGAGAGAGGGAGAGGGGGAGAGAGAGAGAAGGAAAGAAAGAAGGGGGAGAGAAAGAGAAAGAAAAAGAAAGAAAGAGAAGAGAGAGAGAGAGAGAGAGAGAGAGAGAGAGAGAGAGAGATCGTACAACCATCTTCATCATCACCATGGATCCTAATTGTAGCAGTAAACTAATTATTTATGTACACGCACTGCGGACGCTAGACACTGTAAGTACACTTATTTACAACACTCCTCTGTGGCAAGATGATTTAGTTTGGCGTATATATCGCTAAACCGATCGCATCGAATTCGGAATACGGTGAATCGTTGGTGAGTCGTGTACGTTAGCGACGCGGATACAGGAAGGTCCTTGATGAAAATGCGCTACTTTCAGTAAACCATCTGTGTCACTGCCCTTCTTCCTCCTCCTCTTCCTCCTCCGCCAGCCATTCGCGCAGAATATTACTTCTTGGCTGAAAGCAAGCAAGACCATTCAAATTATATTTCACCATGCAATCGATCATCCTTCATCTCGCATGATTTATGAAGCAAGCCTCGATCAGGACGTTGCGATATTTCCTTTTTAAATCCTGTACTTCAGGTTGATAAATACAGGATTTACTTGGGCAAATAATGAAAGATAAACAACGATAAGATAGCCCATTTTTCACGAAGAACAATCCAGCGACAGCCATTAAAATCAAGCTGATAGGAGATAGGTTAATGTGCAGGTTCGATTACTTAACGGTCAAAGAATCATCTAACTTTTGGAGGGTCCAACAGGATCTTTATTTTCTCGTCATTCGATTGTAGAAGCTTTGAGCCACGTTGAATACATTTAGCATCAGCAAAAACATCGCTAGTGAACTTAATCTCATGCAGGAGGGTAAAAATTTGCTTTTGTGTTCGGAAATCACACGGGATTTGGAGGGCTGGACGAATAGGTAAAATACTCGCGCAAGAGGCAAGGGGGGGGGAGAGATAGAGAGAGGGGGTGGGGGGGGGGGGGGGATTGAACGCTAAAGCCATAACGCATTTCATCGAACCCAACGACGGGATTTCTGGCTTCGGGCTACACTCATGCAAACGACGTTAGTCTTTACTACGGGATTTGCAATTACCAGGACCACGTTAGTTTGGGAGAGCAGGGTGAGTCGTGTGATGAGGGTGTTGGTGATGGTGGTGGTTGTAGTGGTGAGTAGGGCAGCGCACAATGAGCATTATGGCTCCGCTAAGTTCCCGTTGTGATCTGGATACTCCTCGTACTCCTCTTCCGGCTCGTAATCCGTTTCTGCGGGTTCTGGTCCTTCGATCACTGGCGTCGACGTACTCGTCGTGTCCTGTCGACCACACACACACACACACACGAGAATCCCAGCGTGCGTCAATACTTTTCTTTCTTTCAAAATACTATCCCAACTTTTCCCCAATATCGTGTGTTTCGATCATGATCATAGAAACGCAAGGCATTTACCTTCGCGATAAATACGATGGAATCTCAGAGAAATTTTCACGTCTTTCCGACTCATTGTACGCATATAAAATTATCTAATCGAATATCAAATACGGTATACCCGTCGAAATTTCATCGTCTCATCAGTCTCATCGGATAATATCGACGGTAACCCTCTTAAAATCTATATATTTTAATGGACAATAGAGATTCCATCGTACGAACGTTCGAACGAAGGAGAACGGTTTTAAAATATTTCAGTATAAGAGAGATAGATCTTTCCTCGAGTTTAACGTGGTCAGGTAAACTACTCAAACGTACCTGAGGTGGTCTCCAGCCGCAACCTGGTAATGGAAGGCCATCAGGACCGAGGGGACAGGGCGCGTCTAGTCCAGGTACACCCTGATCGCCTTTGTTACCCTTGTCTCCTTTTCTTCCTCTCTTACCAGGTGGTCCCTGCGCGAAGATACAAATCGCGTCACCCTTTTTCCAATTGTTGTTACATAACGACTAACGGCGTTTTGTTTCGCGACGTGCAAGAAGGCCAGGCATGAGAAAAACTTTCTATGTATGCATTATAATACTGAGTATCTTGTGCACAATACGCCGAAGAGTACGAAGGGCGAACGAAGAAGGTCTGCCTCGAATTTATTAGATTCGACGTTGAACTGAATCAACGAATTAATTTTCTTCTCGCGTACTCAGAGAGAATGCATTGACTTCTGTTCGATCACGTTCGGCCTTTGACATCTCTGTCGCCCGCGCTTCGCTCCTTGGATTAATCGACGTTGATCCTATCGATCATCGATCGACTTGCTAAGTTTTTATAATCGTTTTTGCGCAGAACGCTGGTGGCAGCATGTAAAGGATAAAGATTGGATTTATCTTTCTTAAGGATTTCTATATCCTCGAGTCTCCGTGCAAAACGTTTCTTTTTATTTTTTTATTTTTTCTATTTTTTCTACTTTTATTTACTCTTTTTTCAATCGCAAATATATCAAAGGGATTTCTACTAAATTAAAATATCCTGTAATAATCTTTAAACAAGGATCGACAATAGTAATGGGGAATAAATTAAGTTGAATTAAAGGCGGATTTTACGTTTTGCACCGATCGTGTTCATATTACATTGCTTAGTCCAAATTATTAATGACATGTATCAATGACGATTTTTTTCTTTTTTCAATTCCTCTTTCGACGAATGTTCGAGCTCACCTATTCGTAATTTCACACGTGAATATCTACATGGACTTACCATGTAGCGCGTCGAATTTGAGCGCCGGCTATTTAGAAAAAATAGTAATCGAACTAACAATAAGTCGATACTCACACAATCGCCTTTAGCACCTTTCTCACCCTTCGGTCCCTGAAAGTGGTATGTTAAGAAGATTAAGTAAACAGATTAACGTTCGTTATGCTCTAATCTACGTTCGCGAGTTGTTAGTTCGTTTTTAGGGCCAAAAGTTCCACGTTGGAGTTTACATCCTCTTGAGTACTTTAAGCACGGAAAACTAGCGAAACGATTCTCCCACCGTTCTCTCCCCCTTTCTATGTATTATTTCCCGTCTCCTTAATCGAAACGATAATACGTGTCGCGATCGATCCGAAGACGGCGAAAGAACGAGATAGAATGTTGAAAAGAAAACGTGGATTTCTGTAATCTCTCCTCGTCGTATTTTGTGCAGTGCAAAATTATATAAAACGATACTCGAGACAGTCGATCCGGGGTGGGTGGTTAGAGGGGGTAGAGGAGATGGATCATGTTAGGGAAGTATCCTCGTTACCCCGGCCTAGACTGTATCGTGATTACATCGAAGGACGAGCTATAAGGGTGATAATTGAGAGTCACTATACCTCCGTTCCTGGAATCCCATCGGTACCCTGGGGAAAAATAAATCGTCTCGTTAGCTTCACCTTCCACGTGCTTCCTTCATAATTTTGATAGCCGACACCGGATGGTTAGAATATGGAAATTCGCTAACGAGAGCGAAGCCTCTCTCTCTCGAACTTTTTACCATGGATTAAAGTTTCCGATCCGGTTTCCTTTTTATTTTATCTTATTTCATTTTAATTCCTTTTTTGATTTTTTCTCTTTTTCTTTTTTTTTTCCTCTTTAAATCGCGAAACGCTAATCGTGCGTTAACTGGCACCCTTTCGATCGAATCGATAAAAATATTACTTACGGGCAATCCTGGATCTCCCCTTTCACCCTTCGTTCCAGGCTCCCCTTGTGCTCCCTGCAATTACGAAGAAATCTGACAAACCACCGCGATCCGATATCTCGCGATTACTTTCTCCCCCGTGTTTCCTTTAGTTCTCGTGTAATTCGTTTTAATAAATATGCGAAAGCGAACAAAGGTGACGAACAAAAAACGATAATGACATTTGCTGTTGGTGTTTTTTTCTTTTCTTTTCTTTTCTTTTTTTTTTTTTTTTTTTTTTTTTTTTTTTTTTTTTTTTCTTTCGACTTTTACGAGGAATTTACGATTAGCCCAATGGGGTTGCTCACCTTCATGCCGTCTAGTCCTGAGGGTCCCTGAAAGGTACAGAGAAAAGCTTGTCAGATTCGTCGCAGAAGTCTGACCGTTAATATCGAATACAATCTCGATGTCGATTCGACGACAACTTATAATACGAAAAGAAAGTTCTTTAAGACACGACTCCTTTTTGTAATCTGCCGAGCTAATTTCTATTAATTGTGAAGGACAAACGTACTTACAAATGTTCACTCGTATAGCTTGGCAGAGAACAACCTATGGAAATTGGAGGACGAAGAAGAAGGTAGAAACGGTGATTGAAAAAAAAAAAAAAAAAAAAAAAAAAAAAAAAAAAAGAAAATAACAAACCAAAAGATGCGAGATCGAGGAAAGACTCGCTCTGATTTTTACCTTTGCTCGCCGAATAAATTTTTAGCGGCACTACTTCTTTGCATATTCAGTAGTTAAGGTCAACCGATAGCGTAACGATCGAGTCTATTACGCTATCGTCGTGGTCGCAGCAAATTAACACGTGTTAATTTCTTTCTTACTTTTCTTATTTCTTTCTTTTTCAGTAAGACTTGATTAGAGAAAGATTGAACAGAGATGAGAGAGGGAGAGAGAAAGACAGAGATAGAGAATGAAATAGAGACGAGAAAGGTCGTGAATAAGAGAGAAAGAGAGAGAGAGAGAGAGAGAGAGAGAGAGAGAGAGAGTTATTATTCATCTTCGGATCTCAATCGGAGCAAAATGCAAAGCGATACTCATCTACGAAGGGGGAGAATGTCGAAGCGTTAATAACGAGGTGGGCACCGTGTAAAAGCAAAGGACACAGGCACATGCACATTCTGTTTATTAATCGGGACATTGTAAAACAAAACTTGTTAGACTTCAATTATTCACATACGCAAATTACGCCGTCACTTGTTTTTTTTTTTCCACCCTTTCTTTACGTTATTCTTTTTGTTTTCTTCGTATCTTTCTTTCCTTTCCTTTCTAACGCCGCCTTAACAATTAACACACACACGCAGATTCTATATTTACGCTCGCATATATGTATGTCGGACACACGCGAGTGTATATACACATACATATATATCAATATGTATTTATATATGTATATTCTTATTGTATTTACATTTACAGACATACACATACAAAAGAAAAATATATACACGTCTCTTACTGTGTGTATGTATGTATATGCATGCGTATACACGGCTTTTACGCTTTTACACGCATTACTATTTTACCACCAACGAGAAAATTTTTCAACCTTTTCTTCCTTTTTTCTTGTCGTTTTCCCCTTTTCTTTTTCTTTTCCTTCCTTCCTTCCTTCCTTCCTTCCTTCCTTCCTTTCGATATGCGCACGCCGCGCCGCTTCGTCTCGCTTAAAACTAAACGCTGCGACTTATGCTTGATCTTAGGCTACTCCACTAAAGAAAATTGAGAAAACGAAATGTACCGTTTGTCGCCGTTGAGAAAATACAACTGCTATCTCGGCACTTTCGTTTTCGTCTCTCCCTATTCTACACTGTACAATCCCGCCTAAACTTTTGTACTACTCGGAGGAAGTACTCAACAACGTTTTGTACGTCACGAATGACTAGGATCGCGTCATTTTTTATACGCGATCATGTTCGCTGCCTTATCTCCTTTCGTTCGATGCAAACGCATCATAAGTTTCACACGTCGATCGTTATACTTTTTAGGCCTTTTTTTTCTTCTCTTTTCTTTTTTTGTCTTTTTTTGTCTTTTTTTTGTCTTTTTTCTTTTTTTTCTTTTTTCTTCTTTTTTTTTTTTTTTTTTTTTTTTTTTTTTTTCCTTTTCCTTTTAGTAGCCTCGAACTTCGATCCGACGAAAGAGAAAAAGTTTGTTTGTTTTTCTTTTTTTCTCCTCCTG
>NC_062199.1:1027500-1040000 GCF_912470025.1 Vespa velutina | reverse complement strand
ATTATGTATCATGCATTATACGATCTCTACACCTTTCCTATATACCAATGGTACCTAAATATATACCTTCTTCCGTGTACACTTCGTTCGGCCAACATAAAATCCAATCGTTAATACCATTGGGTATCACCCGACTAACGACTGCATTTGCGAATGTAGAAGAGGAGCCCAGGTAGATACCATACCTCTCCCTTCCCACCTCCCTCATCTACCCCACCCTACTCGATACATTTCTTTTTTCTCTTTTTTTTTCTTTTCTTTTCTTTTCTTTTCTTTTTTGGATCCTTTCTCTCAAGAATTTCCACAGGATTAAGTTTCTTACTAAGGGCGAGAATCTATTTTCAAGACCGCTGAGTTTGAAATCTTTTCGTCGTCACTTCACCGTCTAGCTCGGTTCTCTCCTCTTCTTTTTTTTTCTCCTTTTTTTTTCCTTCTTTTTTCTTTCTTCCTTATTTTTTTTTCTTTCGTTTTCTTTTGTTGTTCCTTTTTTTTTGTTTCTTTTTTATTTATTTGTTTATGTTTTTTTTTCGTCTTTTTTTTTTTTTTTTTTATAACGCGATAGAGTAAAAACCTACCTAAGCTAGGGACGTAATCTTGAGAGAAAATACGTACGGGTAATCCCATCGGACCAGGATCTCCTTTGGCACCTTTCTCTCCCTGCAATACGAAAAGAAAAGAAAAGCGTGAGAATCGTCGAGGAGAACCCTTGGAAACTTTTGCTTCGTGCGTCTTTTTTTCTTCTTTTTTTTTCTTTTTTTTGTTAATTTTTCCTTTCTTTTTCTTTCTTTTTTTTTTTTCTTCGGCTGGACCAATTTACGAATAAAAATAGAGAAAAAGATTTTTCAAAGAGTTAACGCAAGTACTTTTGGAAACTCGAATTCTTAAATATGTACACGGTTATATGTATGTATATGTTATACGTGTACGTGAAACTTTAGAAAACTTCATGAGAACTTTGTGAGAAACGCGAGGTTGTTCTCCTTTCTAAGAGGGGCAGGGGTAGAACTCTCGACGCTTTGAAATTTTGACAAGTTTACTGACAGGATCACCCTTGGCGCCGTCGTGTCCTCTGTCGCCCTTGATACCAGGTGGACCTTGCAATCCAGGAGTACCGGCTGGTCCAGGTGGTCCAGGAGGTCCCATAATCTGTCGAATTACATCGATCTGTCAATACAATTCGACAATAGTTCTTCTACGATTGAAATTCTTGTTGATACAATTTTTTATCGATAATGTATCGAATAAAATTGAAATAAGTTTGAAATAATTTATTTCAATATATCGATCCGTAATTGTGACAATTTGAACTAGATTAGAAAATAAATAACCATAACTTACCACTTCGCCCGCATTGACTTCGAAGGTGCCGTCACCCTGCAAGAAAGAAGACGTTTCATGCTATTTAAGCCTTTCTAGAACTTCGATAAAGATTAATGTTCGTAAGGAGAAACCGAAGGTTTTCGAACGTTTGTATCGATGGCCGATCGTTTTACGATCGTTGCGTTCGTTTTTCGTGTTGGATTGAAGGAGGTAAGACGAATAGTAGTGTCTAGATCTCTACGTACCTGCCTTCTTCTCAGTTTTTTGTACTTCTGTTGGTGGAAGCCCGATGTCCCGCCATGAAAAGAAATTTATTTTATCGTCAGATCGTTGGCAAGGAATGGTCGTCGTTCTAGTAGGGTTGCGGGGTGGGTGTTAAAGCTCACCCCTCGCATCGTAATCGATAGAGATCGATCAGGATGGCCAAGCCCATCGAACGACGACACTCGATATAAATATAATACGTAACGTTGTTGAAAGATGAACTCACCGATTCGCCCTTTTCACCCTTGTCACCCTTCATCCCAGGATAGCCCTGTTCATCGAGAAATGGGAAAAAGAAAGAGAGAGAAAACATTGATGATATTAAAAAAAATTCGCTTTCACTTTTGCACTGGAGTACAATGAATGTGTATTTTAAAATAAACGCATATACGTATATCTAAGTACGTAGTGGATATCTAAAAGGAAATACGAATACGGGAAAGGTGGAACGTTTGATTTACGTACCGGTGGACCAGGCAAACCTGGAGGTCCCATGAGTCCGGGAGGTCCGATATCACCGTACTCGCCTTTCTCACCTTTGGGTCCGGAAAGGCCCTGTAAATCAGAGACAAGCAAGATCGCTTTACGTGCTGTAAATCACTTGTCTCCTCGTGTATATGATAACGCTCGAGACACGATACGTCTGCTACCGGATAACGCACGAGATGCGAGATAAAGATGCGTTGATACTCACTGCAAAACCTCCTGATACATGAGTGTTTACATATTCCTTTGTCTCCATAAAAGTGTCTCTTATCTACTATGGAAATTGTAGCACGTATGTATACATATATACATACATATATATATATATATGTGTGTGTGTGTGTATCTATGTACGTACGTAGATATCTATTTACGTGCAGCCTTACAAATTTATTTTCTTGAATCTGAAATCTTTTCGTCTTTTTCTTCTTTCCTTGTATACGCGAGTATATCGTATCGGGTACTTTTTCTGACTGCCTTAACGAATTAAATTTTAAATTTCAATATGCAAAACGTCGTACGTGCCAAACATTTTTTCTACGCCATATTAATTCTACTACGAACGTTGAAATATCGTTCGTTTGACAATGTCGTGTGTTTTATTGTAATAAAAAAATAAATCTAAATGCCGTCCACGTACCGGTAATCCCGGTGGACCTTGTATGCCAGCTTCGCCATCGGTCCCGTTAAATCCCGGTGGACCCTGAGCTCCTTGTTCTCCCTTAGGTCCTGAAAGCAAAGAGTAATCGTTCAATCGGTGAATCGCCAGCATCGAAGATCAGATTAAATCGCGCGATTAATGACCTCGCGTACGCATAGATTTCTCGCTCTTTCCCATCCCCGCATAGACTAGAGTCTATCCCCCTTTAAAAGATTAATTTTATATTTCTTTTTTTTCCTCGTTCTTTTTGCGTTTTTCTTTTTTCTTTCTTTCTTTTTTCTCTTTTTTGCACCTAACCGCAGACTTTCCGAAGGACTTCCTGTTAATTACGATTTAAAAGACGAGACGATAAAAAAATATTTTCCAAGCTTATGAAATTACTTTTATGAAGTATAAAAAAGGAAAACAATAAGAAATAATTCGAAGTAAGTTATTTGAAAGAAAAGAAACAAGTACGGGTGAGATATCGCAAAGATTTCCAATTATTCAAACGATGCAATAAAAGATATAAAGTATTCATGGACGATGAAGGGAAAGAAAATCAACGCGCGCGTTACTTTTTTTTATTTCCATGATTGGGGGTTGGGGTAGGGATAGCACGATAATTCTCTGGGCAATAATATTCTTCTTTCATATTTCCCCGGGTTTTCGTCTTTGTTTCTCGGTAGAATGGCCTCGTTGTAATCTACCTGGCGAGCCCTGGTCTCCCTTGGCGCCCTTTTCGCCCCGGTAACCCCTTTCACCCTTTGGACCCAGTGGGCCGGGTGGACCCCTCGCCAATGTAATACCGCTCTCACCCTTGAAACCCTATAATAATGATACTGCAAGGTCAGATCCAACCAGGTCCTCCGTTTTTCAGTGTCGTTTGCGCTTTCAATATATTATTTTTTTTTTGCGACGAAGCGTTAAACACTGTTTCCTTTTTTATTTTTTTATTTTATTTATTTATTTATTTTTTTTTTTTTAGTTGAAAGAGGAAGGATCAGAGGATGGGATGGATTCTCGATACTACACGAACAAAGTGAATCGATCGATTTTCGTATCCATTCGTTTTGCCTTTTGTTTTTTTAGATTCATGAAATTAATTACGAGATACCAAGATCGTTCGATCACTGACCATAAAAACTACTACAACTAACGATACACGCTTGTGATCATCTACAATACGTCACAAACAAACGTCTAATCAACAACGTTGAAAAATTCCTATCGACACCCATGCTTTTCGAATCTAGGATATGTTTATTAGTGGGTACAAATTTAGTATAAATTAGGGTATAATAGAATTCTCTCTTTCTCCCTCTCTCATTTCTATCTGACCCTTTCTCTATCTAATATATATACATATATATCAGTTCGATTAGAATAGCTTATAAATTACATGTTCAATGAGGTGGTTCCTGAAACACGAAGAGTGTTCAACCGTATTCTGCAATACCTATCATTTCGATATTCTATCTTCTCGATTCATATCACATGTAATAGAATAGCCATTAATTGACAGAAATTGAAAATAATTAAAATGAAATGACAATATCGATTAGATATCGATTAGATAGGAAGAAAGAGAGATAGACAGAGAGAGAGAGAGAGAGAGAGAGAGAGAGAGAGAGAGAGAGAGAGAGAGAGAGAGAGAGAGAGAGAAAGAGAGAGAGAGAGAGAAATAGAGAGAGAGAAAGAGAGACCCACAGGAGAAATCGAGTGATAGAGTGATAGAGAAGAAACAAAAAAAGAATTAAAAATATTATTTAAACAACGTGTGTGTCGGTGTGAGAACACACGTATAAAGAACGATAGTATAAAGCTACATACTGTTTTCGTGAGTTTTCATACTTACACGAAAGTTGTAGGTATATCGCGTACGCCGCTCGATAAAGTTGCGAGAGCCTCAAGCCGTAGTAGCAGTAGTAGTAGTAGTAGTAGTAGTAGTAGTAGTAGTGGTAGTAGTGGTAGTAGTGGTAGTAGTAGTAGTGTAGTAGTAGTAGATATTAGTTATTAGTGAATCAAACCGACACACGGGGGAGAAGTAGTGGGTGTTACTAGCTACGTAAACACAAATTAGTTACACAAGCTACGTACAACTACGGCGAGGACTACAGACTAATTTTTAAAGAAAAGAAGATTAATTTGGCCAAACGATCGATATGTTAAGCACTTTTTCCTTTTATTCCTTTCGTCCATTATATATTTCCCTCAGAAAGATTCTTTGACACCTAATTATATCTAGGTATCTCTTTGATTACGCTCGACCTTTGTAAATCGAGACCGATGAAAAGAACGATTATGAAAACGAGATCTCGGTTGGAAAAAGCAGGTCAAGGACATCTCGATTACATTGAAAAAGCTTCATAATTATCACGAAAACGAACCTTTTCTACTTTTTTGGGTGCTCGTTACATCAAGGAAATAATTCACTCGTTTCATCATACATCGCTCATTATTTCAGATTATATCGATCCTCGACTCGACTTGCACAAATATTACGAACGTCAAATTCGTTACAACTAAAAACTCGGTGATATTTATTTTTTTTTCTTTCTCCCCCAAAAGCATGACACACCTATTCTTTGGTTGATACACGTCTTAGATTATGTTAAAAATCTTCAAAAGAAGTTTGAAAAAGGAATAACATCGATCGCTTGGCATATCTGCAGCTGGAGGATTTTCTTGGGATAAATACTTACGGGTTGTTAGACATTAACAGCGTATGGAGCCGCTCTAAACGGTAGCGCGTGAGTCGAGTAGCTCTTACTTAGGCGTGGTTACAGGGTTTTAGTGCGCAGGTGTGTAATTTGGCTGCATCCGCTAGAAGAGAATTAGTGTTGCCCTTGGTAGCCAAGGTGTAGCTACGTTCGACGAAGACGACGTGGAATTGAAACATCCGACGCCGTCGTCTTCGTCGGCGTCGTCGTTGTCGTCGTCATCGTCTTCGTCGTCGTCGTCGTTGTCTTTTAGACGAGACGACGGTAGGAGAAAACCAAAGAGAGACCCGAGGAAGTCTCGAGAACCCGATATATATATATATATACATATATATATATATATATATTTCTGTATATATACATATATATATATATATATATATATATATAGAAATATATAGATGTATATATACAGAACCTATAATACATATACATATATACGAACGTGTTATTTGCTGCCACCAACGTCTTTTTTCTTTGCTTTTTTTCTCTTCAGCTCGTTCCTTTTCCCTCCTTCTTTCTCACTTTTCTATTCTTTCTCACTTTCTTTCATTTTCTACTTTTTCCATTTCTCGTATTTTACAGCTACGAACGAGTCATCCGTTTCGCGGTATATTTGTTCCGTGTACATATACATACGCAACGAAGATCTGGACGAACGAGAGAAGCGATACGAAGAAAATGTAGCTTTGGTAGTTCTCTTCGAGAATATTTGGAAGCTGGATGAGACGGAGTCATACCGATGAATTTCGCTCGTACGATCGTCGTCGAATTTACCATGGTCGCGTTTTCGTGAGAAATTCTCGTCAGAGCGATATCGTCGGTTGAATTTTTACGAGCTCGGAAGAATATTTCTATTTTCGTCGTTCCGTGGAAACTGTCGACGCGTTATTCAAACGAATCCTTCGTATTATTCATTTACCAAGAGTCAGTGAGCGTTGTAACGAAAAGGCCGATGAACGCGACTAAACGTCCGACTGTTTATCGCGCACCGATCGAAATCAATTAATTCCTCGCGAACGCGTATTCCTCTCGTACATCGAACCATACCACTGTCCTTTGTAGTAATCAATATATACGTAAACCACGATAATTAAATGATCACCGAGCCATGTATCGAGGATATTCATCGATGCCAAAGAAGAGAGCTCGTCCGCAATAGGATAACGGTTGCGATGATCGATAAAACGGAGAACAGAGAACGTTCTATAACGTAATCTTAACACGCGAGCTCGTGTAACACGTGAAAACTACAAAATAGAAAAGAGTATCGACGAGAAATATTAAGATGAAGTGTCATGTCTCAGCGAATTCCTCGTTCGCTTATCGATCGTCCAGATGAAACGTAAGAGTGCAAAAGAGCCTCTCTCGTTTATCGAGAAATGCAAAGTGACGTGGCCGTGCTGGTACTCATTCGCTCATGCTCTAGCGTGCTTGCGGTGTGTTTCCTCGTATTAAGAAATAGAAAGAAAGAAAGAAGAAAAAAAAAGGAAGAAAGAAAGAAAAGAAAAAAAGAAAAAAGAAAAAAAGAAAAAAAAAAAAAGAAAACAAAAAGAGAACTCAAAAATTAAAGAAGAAAAAAAAAAAAACAAGCTACAAAAAGCCATGCGTATGCCTCGTGCTAGTCGTAGGAAATAGAGAAGTAAAGGGATAGAGAGATAGAGATGGAGAAATAGAAATAGAGAGTGAGAGTGATAGTGAGAGTAAGAGTGAGAGCGCAATCGAGAAAAGAGAACTCTCCGAAGTCGAATATTCTTGATCGGTATCGGGAATCGGTAGATCGAGAATCTCGAGAAACTTCGGACGGTATGAAAAGGCTGTAGAAAAACGTTCTCGACATGTTCCCCGAGTCGCGTCGTGTCACGTTCCTTTACTACGACTACGACTCGTGAAAAATGTACGTGGAGGAACGCGATCGTCGACTAGAGGAGAGAAGAGGAGATGAGAGGAATCAAGGAATAGTGTGAACGTCCTGCGAAGTCGACAGATTCGACGGATAGTCTAACGGAGGGTTAGATCGTAGATATCTCCGTAGAATACGATAGCAAGATGGACGGATGGATGGATGGATGGATGGATGGATGGATGGGTGGATGGATGGATGGATGGATGGATAGGAAGAAAATTTTAACAAAGTACGAGATAGTCTAGTACCTTTTCTACGGGGCATTGAACGTGTTTACAAGAGACTCAACTACGTGGGAGGGAAGAATGGACGAAAAGAGAAGTCGGAAGTGTTGAAGTAGAATGAGAACTTCCGTTGAATTCTTTCGTGACGACATGCGTCGCGTTAGAGAGAGAGACAGAGAGAGAGAGAGAGAGAGAGAGAGAGAGAGAGAGAGAGAGAGAGAGAGAGAGAGAGAGAGAAAGAGGGAGACAGAAAAAAGTACTCGAACTTTCCTTCTCTCTACGACGATTTCCACCCATGCATCACCTTCTTCCTCGTATCTACGCAACGACGTTTTCTCTACCATGCAGCACATGCCACACAGAGTGGTAAGGATCTTTTCGATGTATCTGCATGATCCGGGATCAGAGATTCTATCGAAGAGGGAGAATAGGAAGAGGTGCTAAGGTTAGATCGATTTTCTTCTTCTCTTCTTTGGCGAAAATCGGATAGAGGAGATGTATCATCAAGGATCGTATTATATGTATGTACATGTACGGTACTGTACTGTGTCGTTTTGGTCGGAGGACCTCGCTGAAGCTTACCCTCTTCCCTTGCTTTCCCCGGGCACCCTTCTCGCCGGTCAGACCGGGTGGTCCTGTCGGACCCAGCTCTCCCTTCTCGCCCTGGGGCCCTGCGTGCGTGTATACACCACGTGCATAAAATAAAACATGATATTCTTTCCTCGTTCACGCGTGTTCTTTTCTTTACGCGATATGACGAACAAAAAGAAAATGAAGGCTCGTTATAAGAAGAAAGTAAAGAAAAAAAAGTTCCACGAATCGTTTTCAAGGAAATAATAAAAAGGAAGATAATAAAGAAACGTATAAATCCATCGTACGTAAAGTTTCTATATAAATTCTTATGTATCTATTGAACAATTTACCGTTTAATTCTTTAGCTGGAAATTAATGCTTCAGGGTGAACAATGTTATCGCGAAATGAACGGGAGAAGAGCGAAATACTGTGGTGAAAAAGATGGACGTCAAATTTTCGCTCAAGATCTCGATCGTCCACGCTTGAATTAGTTCGCGCCAGGTTATTATAGTTGTCTAGCTAAGTCGTTAGCAAAGTAAATTAGTTGCCTAAGGTACTACGAAAAGTCAAAGTATTTAAATTTGTCTCTTTAGATAGAATTAGTATTGCACGCACGAGTTAACGATCTCTCTCTCTCTCTCTCTCTCTCTCTCTCTCTCTCTCTCTCTCGCTCTCTCTTTTTCTCATAGCAATTCTTGTTACATTGTCGCACAGTTGCTCGAAGATTAACTCGAAGAAATTTCAAAGTTCTAACAGCCCTAATCCAAACTCTACTTGTTGTTTCAAATGCGATTGTTCTCTCTCTCTCTTTCTCTCTCTCTCTCTCTCATTCTCTCTCTCTCTCTCATATTGTTGGAAACAGTTCATAGAAGAGAAACTACCTTGGAAGATAGCACGAGAAATGTTTCTCTAACGTAATGTCTTCTTCGCTCGAATTTTACTCCAGGATTAAATCGTAAAATCGATGCACATATGTATCCACGTAGATAGCTCGGACTTCTAACTGGCACGTTCACGAGCTTCGAGAATAAAATCAAGTTTCCTCGAGACAGTCGGTTCTCTATTACGTTCAGACGTATCCAAGCTTAACCTTCGATTTAAATCTCTCGATTTCTCCAAGTTAGCTTATCGGAGGAGATATGTATATATACACACACACATATATATATACACATATACATATATATATATATATATATATATATTTATATACATATATATATACCATTCCTTTCGGATGACGAGCAATGAATACCGTCTGTACGACTCGTTAAAGAAGCATGCTTGCGTATGACGAAGCTTAATAATCTCGTTATAACACCGCGAGGCTCTTTTACGGATCTATCACGGTATTACATTACTTAGAGAACCATTACGATGTTAAAGCTACCGTTTAATAATTTCAAGCTAACCTCATGCCTCTTTATTAGCGAATTCGCGGGAATTCTCGTTTTAATGAACGTGGGGACTCGGCTACATTTTTCCTAGGTAATTTGTCGATGATATCAGAATAAAACTGTGGCCATTTAAAAGGAAGAAAGAAAGTCCTGAGTTATAAACGAAACGTAGATCGAGTGTTCTAGTCTTTATCGCTTCGCAAACTTATTACATTGTCCAAGAACTAAGAGATCCGGTTTGCATATGTAACGAAGGCAAAGAAAGAAAGAAAGAAGGAAAGAAAGAAAGAAAGAAAGAAAGAAAAGAGAGAGAGAGAGAGAGAGAGAGAGAGAGAGAAGAAAGACAGAGAGATAGAACGAAAGGGAAAAGTTGGCGAACAGTTACCAAGTTTTGCTCGCGGCAGTAGTTACGTTTAGTTCCGCCCACTCTGTGAACACTCGTGTAGACTTTGCTTTGGACTTCGTTTGCGAGCCGGAAAAATTTCCTAAAGAGATTTCTAGTACAGTATATAGGACCGTTAGATATAATTCCAGATTAATAACAAGATAGAACGGTGTAATACGAAAGTCTAATAAATTAACTTGCACCTATAAACTACTTCGAGTCCGATCACCTAAAATGTTCAAAAGAGAGAGAGAGAGAGAGAGAGAGAGAGAGAGAGAGGGGGGGGAGGGAGGGAGAGAGAGATAGAGAAAGAGGTCTAGAGATCGTTCTATCAGATCCCACAACCATTTATTCGCGATTGACAATTATTAAGATCGAAGCACGATCGATCGATGCGATTATTGAGCTTACCAGGCGGTCCAGGTGGACCAGGAGGACCTTCCAATATTCCCGTTGGAAATGGTTCGCCATTCATCGAAGTCGTCAGGCCACGATCTCCTTTATCTCCCTTGTCACCCTGTCGAAAACAAATCCGCAATTCAGGTGCCGTTTCGTATCATGAAATTTATATCGACAGATTTTATAATTGCTTTACGGTATAAACAGCAAATGTATACGTACACTGATGCAGACGATAATAATTAGGACGATTTAAATATTAGCGGGAAGAATAAAATAAATCCAATGATTAATCCAATGAGATATCCTGATTTTCCTAATGCAATCGAACTGATAGATCTTCGAGCGAAACACACGTGTGCTCCGTTAGTCGGAATATAATATTGGAGGAAGCGTTAAGAACGTTCGTCTATCGAAGTAAAATCTATCACGGAAGTAAATCGTTAGCTGATGCTTTCAACGTTACATGTGAACACGTTCCTTATGCGTGGGCACGAATACTTTTAATAACGAAGCAAGCTGCGAAGCTATAAACGATCGTTATTTATTAAGAAAAAGGTGTTATACTTTCTCTACGTTTTATGCTATTGAATTTATTTCAATCGTCAAACTCGAAATTTTTGTATCGAAGTAAAAAGAACGTAGGACAGAAATCGAGAAAGAAACGAAGATTGAATGGGGGAAGGGAGAGAGGCCCAGGCGTTATTTATGCCATTTTCTATCTGTCCCTAAAAATATCGGCATGTAAATTGCAAAGTTATGAAATATGCATTTATTCTTTGCGCGTTATAAGTCGGCCGCGCATTTTCCGGACGATATATCTTCGATGCGTTCGATGTGGCAAGTGAGTGCGGTTGACTTCGAAAGTCAAATATTTCCGGGGTAAACTCTCACGAGTAAACACTTCGTGATCGTGAATAGTTGATAGTTTTGGAACGTGCGAGTTCTCGACTTATTCGGCAAGCATATCAGACATTCGTTTGTGGAAACCTTACTTATGAAGTAAACGCGTACTTCAGCGTTTGGTAAATATATTGCTTGGACACTCCCAGTCGCTTCATTTTCCCAAATGAGATAGAATAAGAAACTGCGAAGAACGGGAAAAGAACTTGATAATAATTTCTTAGAAAAAGACCGGTAATCTTCTTCGCGGAATGAAAGAAGGGAAAAACAGGAAGAAAGAAAAACAGGAAGAAAAAAGAAAGAAAGGTAAGAAGGATTGTCGAGATTATATAGATCGTAGAAATTTAAAGTTTTAATAAAGCTATTAAAGGGAGGATTAACGGAGCGATGGTAGTAGCTATATATCGCGATGCAACGATAATCGATATTCCAACGTTAATATTTCTAGGCCTTAGTCAGACGTAGAATGTTCCAATGGATTTCATCGAATTCATTCATTCGAAAATACATAGTATAGAGGAAAGAAAATATTTATGGAAAAATATGTATATATAAATAATAGAAAGAGAATACAAAAATGTTACCTTAGGACCCGGAAGTCCTGGAATACCGGATGGACCAATTGGTCCGATTGGTCCAGGCGCACCTTTTTCTCCCGGCGAACCGACTTCACCAGGAATCCCTTGTCTGCCTTCATGTCCTGGGAGACCCTCTGATCCTGGTGGACCTGGTGGACCCGGTGGCCCGGGTTCTCCTGGCTCACCCTGTTACGTCCCAAGAGCGTTACGTCGTTACGGTTTTCCTCTGACGAGAGCCCTCGACAAGAGTGTCTCTCGGTGCTCGTCGGTTTTGTGCCACGGATGGATGGGACCGGAAAAGGAGCAGCAAGGCGTGGGTGTTGGTGAGCGTATAGAAGAGAAAGAAAGAAAGAAAGAGAGAGAGAGAGAGAGAGAGAGAGAGAGAGAACGAGAACGAGAGCGAGAGCGAGAGCGAGAGAGAGGGAGAGAGAGAGAGAGAGAGGAAGGGAGAGACGGAAAGGGAAGTATAAAATGTGAGAGAAATAGAGAATGGACGTGTTCCCGTATGTAGGATCGAAGGAAAAAGAAAATCTCGAGAAAAACCGTGCGTGGAAATCAATCGTGCGCTCCCAAGTGTATCGCTGAGTGTTCTGTCGAGCGAATAAAAGGACCGGCTCTCTTTTATAGATCATTTCGAATCGAACCTACGTCGATGGATCTCCTACGGCGAAAAAGCGGAGGATAACCGGTAATTAACTGAG
>NC_062199.1:850000-1022500 GCF_912470025.1 Vespa velutina | reverse complement strand
GAGATAATTAAAAGAAATTGCGAAACGTTACGTTACTTCTATAGACCATGGTGTAGGATATTGCGTTTTCGAGTGAAGGACTTTTTCTTTTTTTTTTTACTTTCTAAATTTATCCAGAGAAATATTAAGATGAGAGGACATTTCCTCGGTAAGAGGAAAGGCTAATGAAATTTGTACGAAGGAACATATGATAAAACATTCCCTGAAACATGGTAGACATTGCATCGTCAAATTTTATGGTAATTACTTGGTAGATTCTTCTGAGGTAAGCACCTAAGTACACATTCGTAGTTTGCGTGGTCAGCCCGCGGCGTGTAGGTAGAGACAAGCAAAGAGGTACCGTCGAGCCAGTCGATCAAAGTCTTTTTTTTTTCTTTTACCTCTTTTTCTCCCTTTTTTTCTTTTCCTCCTTTATTCTCCTTCTCCTCTTCTTCTTCTCCTTTGTCCGTCCAGAAGACAAATATCTAGGAATATTTGCGATGCACTCGTCTCTCCAATTTCCGTTTGTTTATACGGGCGGAACGATGCGCTATCTTCGTTGCTCAATAAGAGAGATAGATAGAACTAGCGCATAAACGATCGTTTCTCTGGCTATATTCTTTTTTTTTCTTCCTTTTTCTTTTTTTTTCTTTTTTTCTTTTTTTTTTTTTTTTCCTTTCCATATCCGTGTATACGCATACACATGCAAATTCAGGATTGGTATGACACGATTCGAAGAGAACGAAATTCGATCACACGTCGATATCACTCGGCTATGTTTCTGGGGCTAAATTCATCGAAGCATAGGTGTGAATATCTGGATTTGATATTTAAATGAAAACACCTGAAGTTTTTTCCTTTTCTTTTTTATTTTCCCCACATACAAATCGGATTGTTCATCAGGATATAAATTTTTTACCAATCGTATGTACTTCGAAATACTAATTTTTTCTTTTTTTCCCTTTTGAAAAGCTTATACCATTCTACGTTGAAAAGCAATCAAGATATTTGAGTGTTTCCATTGAAACGTTCCAATTTGTCTGCTCGAGAGAAGCAGGACATCCGGATATCAGATTTATCTGGTAAATTCGAGCGCGAAAATGGCCGACGTCGAGCGTGATCCGTCTTTCTATTGCTTTACACGTCCGATTGTCGTCAACGTCGAACATGTCCTTTCGCGTTGTTATTCCGACGTTCTCGCCGGAGGGACGGACAGAGAGTGAGAAGAAGCGGAGTGATCGACGTTTAATGAAATTTACTCGGTCTATCGGTACCTGTTGCGTTGTTAGGAAATTTCTTGGATCGAGGAAGGTGTCGAACGATCGACGAAAGATATAAATGAATTCGATCTACTCCAACAAACGCGTGATCCAAAATTTCCTATCTAGTTACGAACTTGGATCGAATTACCATTGTTACGAACAAAGACTTGGCTGAATCTCTTCTCGACGTGGAAAAGGAGTAAATTTATTTGCCTCGAATCTCTCTACTTGCTGAGAAACTTACCGCATCTCCTTTAGGTCCGTCCAACCCGATAGGTCCCTGAAAGAAGAGACTGATTAGCGATGTTCGTCGCTTGACGATTTTAACGACGAACGAAGGAAAGTGAAAATCGAGTGGGCTGAGGCGCAGCCTTGAAGATATCATTCCTTGGCGTATATGTATATATATACAGATACATATATATACATACATGTATGCATATACATGTACATATGTGTGTGTACACATATATATATATATATATATATATATATATATATATATATACATATATATGTAGATGAGCAAACGCGACAGAGATAGAGGCACCACTGAGAGTATGACGATAATAATCAAAATACGTATCCAAATACGACGGCTGTTAAATTCAATGTTTCATCGTTGATATCTCGTTTAAACGTGTCCTTTCACGTAAAATTCAAATATTGGCAGCGCAAGTCATGGCCGACTAGCTCGAATGACGATGCTGTTACGTCATCCATTGCCGTTATTATCGGCATTATTTCTCGGCTTTATGCTTCTCGCATTTATCAATTTTCAGTTATTGATGATTCCCGTCTATTTTCAGCTAAAGAGACGTCCAAAAAGAAGGTTGAAACGTTTTGATGAACGTTAAAGTATCCGACCGATTATCGTCATTCTAAAAAATCGTTGTTAACAAATTCGAGCAAAACATGATATATGAATAAAATGAAAAGGAAGATAACGTAGTTTCAAAATTGTTAAATATGTTGAATCCGATACTATCTTTTCCAATAGTGCTTCCATTGATAACATTCGTGCAGGTTGGGTTATTGATCGACACAATAATAACAGGAGTAGTAACAGCAGCGTTGAGTATATTGCTGTTTGAAGTGATAGTAGTATGAGCAACGCAATACGGGAAAGCCTTCATGGTGCCTACAACAAGATCTGTGAATTACTCTTGCGCTGCCAATTTCACAAACGAGCCAGCGTATTTGGAGACGAACGACATAATGTCATATCTAGGCGAATCGTACTGGGCTTTGTATATGAGTGCTTTGAAAAGAATCGAAGAAAGAAAGAAAGAAAGAAAAAAAATTAAAAAAATATGAGAGAGAAAGAGAGAGATAGAGAGAGAGAGAAGAAGATCGAAATTAAAAGAGGATGGCACGATCGATGAGGAAATAAGCTGGTTCAATGGATCGAAGCTGAAGAAAGAAGATTCGCAGCGTGATAAACGATAGAATCTGATGATTGCAATCACATAGACGATGAAAATAGAGAAAGAGAGCTAGATACAAAGAGCGACAAGACAGAGAGAGAGAGAGAGAAAGGAATGGAAAGAAAATAAAAAATAATATACCGGAAAACCGTTCTTGCCCGGCGTCCCGGCCACACCCTGTAAGAAGGGGTATAACAAATTAAAAACTCATTTACTGTGGAAAGGGATTAGGTACTCTCGCGCTCATGCAAAAGCATTTGTTCCGTGCTCATGAGTCGTGATCGCGATCCTATCGTGGTGTGGATCGTACGGAAAACATAAGAGAAAGAGAAAGAGAAAAAGAGAGAGAGAGAGAGAGAGAGAGAAAGTAAGAGAGAGGGAGAACACGGCTAGTATCGAGTAGGTAAGTACGTACGTTCCGTTAAGGAGCAGGCCGATAATTATTCCGGCCAATTAGATATTCCCGCAGCGTGCAAACGTGCGGCCAATGCGCGACACGCGCTACCTCAACGTGGCCCTGACCACAGGATCTTGGATCGAGTGGCGAGCACCACAAAAAGAAAAATATAGAGAGAAAGAGAGAGAGAGAGAGAGAGAGAGAAAATTTTTGTTTTCTTCTTCGAAAGGATCGCGATAAGGCTGCTCTAGGAGCTGTATCAAAAGGATGATCGTTCGAAGGCACGAATTGGCAATCTCGTCTACCCGATCTGAAAACTACACGATACTTAATAATACGTTCTAGAGAAATAGCGATTGAATTTCTTTGAGATATAGGTGAGAAGAAAAAAAACTCTCTGATGGAGATGATTTGTCAACGTCCATTATAAAACCAAAGATGGTTTTCTTTTTGTTAACGTTGAAAAGGAGGTCCCTATTTTACCTGCTAATATAACCGGTATCTCTTGATTTATACGAAAGAGTGGAAGAAATGGTGGAGCGAATGGAGAAAAGAATGCTCGTCGTCCGGCTCTTCTTCCTTCCTTCTCCTCCTTCTCCTCCTCCTCCTCCACGCGATCAAGAGCGGCTCGTGTATACCGTTAGCTACTGTACTATGTCATGCTCGGGCATTTGCGGTTGTCTCTCTTCTAGAGTGCGTGTGTATTGGTGCGCTACGATAGGCTGGGAAGTGGTAAGGGGGTGGAGGAGTGAAACGTGCTTTTCGAGTGGCAGGGGTAGTCGATCGCTTTGGATCGAGAGCACTCACCGGCGGCCCGGGCTCTCCGGGTTCACCCTTTTTGCCCTTCTTTCCTTTTTTCCCTGGCGGACCTGGCTCTCCCGGTGGACCTGAAACATAGAAACCAAAGTCTCTTAATATTCCATTCTCCAAAATCAATGTCCTTTATTCGCAGTTCGGTGTTCAATTGTTCGTAGTTCCATCCAAAGTACTAGCCAAGAAGTTCATCAAAGTTTTTAATCTCGAATATGACTTTTCTCTCTTTTTCTCTTTCCTCGATCGAAGAATGCACTATTGCATTCGAATGCGATTCTTCATTTCTTCCGAGAGTGGATGAGAACTTTGAGACCCGTGCAAATAGACGTTTTGTGCGAGATACCGAGATATCACGTTCGTCCATCTCCAAAATTGAAAGAACTCTGAGCGACGATGGGCGATTGATACCTATTTCTCTCTCTCTCTCTCTCTCTCTCTCTCTCTCTCTCTCTCTCTCGCGCGCGCGCGCGCGCGAACGTAATTCCGAGAATCTTTTCTCTTCTAAAAATCAATAATGAAATCTAGGAGAAGGGGGACGTGATAAAAAGAAAGCACGTAACGAGTGATTCATAACGGTCACTTATTATCAATCGAATCACGAAAAATGGTTTGGTTCGTCGTTCTGGCGTATCGTTCGAGTGCGAAAACGGTGATTGTTCGGAGGACCGTCGGTCGGTTTATTTCGATTTTGCTTCGGTCCCTCTTTGGAGGATATGACGTCATCCCCTCGGAATATTGCCGCCGGCGATAAATGGAAAATAAAAGAAAGAGACGAGGCTCCCGCCCTGTCGAAATGTCCGAACGCGTTCTCATCCTCCTTCTCATGACTCTGTATTCGTCGTAGCCAAGAGTGCTTTGCGTCCTCTGCTCCTGACCAGCCCCAGAACAGGCTGGGAATAAATCTCGATTGAATTATCCCCTGAGAGAAATAGAGAGAGAGAGAGAGAGAGAGAGAGAGAGAGAGAGAGAGAGAGGGGGAGAGAAAGAGAGAATCCCCGACTCTAAACGAGTCGCTTGTCCCGGGCCGGAAATCAGAATAACGCACGTGACGAGAGGGAACACGGTATCTACCGTCCTTTTCGTTTCTCTTTGTGCAAAAGAGAGACATTCAATGGGAATATTTTTCTTCACCTTTTCCATCGAAATAGATTATCCCATAATTAACTCGCCTTTCGCCGCTTTTCGTCCATGAAGAATAAATTCCTAGCGATCCCGAGAGAATTAGAAAATTAATTGAAACTGCGAGAGGTAGAAGAGAACCGTAATGCAACTGATCCATAGTTGATTTTAATCAACTTGGGGAAGGAAACCTCTTGAAGAAAATTACGTTTGACCTTAGCATGTGTTGGCGATCTAGAATGGTTGGTACATTCGCGTGTTGAAATAACGCGTACGTGCCGATCCTTTCGCTGTAGCGCACTTGTCAGCGACAGCTGCCGTGTACTTAACGTATACCGACGTGAGTGCCACTAGGGTACGGTCACTCGACGATATCCGAAAGAGGAGAAGCGAAGCGTAGATACGAGCAAGAAGAGGAAGAGAAACAGGAGGAGGAAGAGAGTGAGAAGAGAGACACACAAATGGTGTATTCATGTGCGAGGCATTTGTCCCTTCCTGGATTATCGTAGGTGATCGAGAGGGAAGGCATCTGGCTGAACGATCGTCGAGTCTCCAAGAATAAAAACGGAGCCGTTCGTCGTATCTCCTGTCATAACGATTATCCCCTACGAGACGACCAGGATGAGCAGATCTCAGTTTCGAAATCGAGCATTAAGTCGTGCTCGTTCTTGTCTACTCTCATACGAGATGGAGCATACGACGATTCGATGAAAATTTTTCTTTGATTTTACTTCAATCGTGACATTAGAAAAATGAGACGTTGAAAATAATTAGAGTTTCGATCGATTATATAACACTTAGTATCGAATGATATAGAGAAAATCTCTTGGAGCGTTTACTTTTGTTTAGAAAGCTTCGTGCTTAGGGGTATAGTCGACTTCTAAATGCTTAGCAGCACTCGTCGAGTGTACCACGCTCTCTCAGCTCAAGCGTACTCGTCGAGAAATACTGGGAATAACGAGGAAAGTTGCGTGAAACAAGCGAATGATTTCGATCGTCCTTTTCATTTACTGTTCAGAGCCTGAACGTACTCGTACTGAAATTCTCTACTTTAGAGTCTACCATTAACAAAGTGATGTCGCTTATTGTTAGTGGATAAAAATCAGAGTTGACAGAGAGAGAGAGAGAGAGAGGAATGAGGAACGAAGAAAATCTCTTGTCGCCTCGTTTGCCGTCTCAGCAGCAAATACTAGCGAGTTCGAGTTCGAGAGAGAGAGAGAGAGAGAGAGAGAGAGAGAGGGAGAGAGAGAGAGAGACAGAGGGAAAAGAAAGATGGAAGAGGATGAAGTTTAAGTGGTGGTAGAAGCGAAGAAAGGCGAGGAGTCTAGACAAGACCAAAATACACGTTTGGTGCGATACAATAAAACTCGAGTTTCTCGACTCTCCGTATCTATCTCCTTCTGTCTTAAAGATACTTATGAGAAAGAGAAAGGGAGACAGAGGCTCGGTCAAACCTCATGGATATCTCATGCACGGATAGGAATGAGATCAACGCGACGTTTTGGCAGAGTTCCGAGACCGGCTGACTCCAGGGCACTTTCGCGTGCTCGGCCACGTCGAGAGAACCTTTTTGTTTACAAAATAGACTTTGCCGAATAGAAAGCACGCGAACGACTGGCGTTACTTCCATGTGATTAAGCCTCTTGCTCCGCTTTTGCCATCGAGCGTGCTCGATCTTCCATAGGTAGCTGACTCGTGCGATCACGGAGCTTGGACGTGCTCGTTTTTAAAGTCGATCTCGTTGAAACGATTCGAGTGGTATGAGAGATAAGAGTACTTTGATGTCGACTTGTTCGTCGATTTTGTCGACCGGCACATCCTTTTCTTCTTTTCTGTCATTTTATAAGGCAATTAACTATGAACGAAGTCCTCTGACGAGCTAATTCTTAGGTATTTCTAGTTGATATGTAAATTTTCCTTCTCCTTCTTCAAAGTTTTTGCAAAGCTAATCGCAAGGATTTTTTTCCCAACACCAGCGTAAGTTCTAATTAACGCTTGACTCGAGATATCCACGCATGGAAAGTACACTCCGGTGTAAAAGCTCGTTATTTCCGAGCGGTATCGCGTTAAAACTTCGTCCTTAATGCAATTTATATAAAATGCAAAAAACAACGTCATATGAAAGCATCGAGCACGTCCGTTATCTTTTATTGCATAATTACCTCATCGCGTGAATATGTTCTCTTCAATATCATCGATGAGAAACCATTTACACTTTCGATTCGCTCCATTTCCCCATCGGTTTCCTATTCGTAGATTCTATAACTACTTTGGCGTCGGTTCGTCGATCATTTATCTCTTCGACCAACGTAAGATCAAACTCGCATCGTTTCCCTTTAAAAGTTAATTCGAGCGCATACATATTACATGTTCTGTGCGGGCTCGGCGACAGCAGGAACAGTTGGCCGTCATTAATCACACGTTGAACAAAGTCTCAAAGCTTTTTTATCGTCGTCGAATGCAAGCTTTTTATAGCTCGAAAGGGAGGGAGGTAGAGAGAGAGAGAGAGAGAGAGAGAGAGAGAGAGAGAGGGAGAGAGAAAGAGAGAGAGAGGGTTGAAAATTCGATGCCTATGAAGTATGTAACTTAGACGATAATTGACGTTACTGGTGAACGCACGAATGAGAGACACTGTTTATCGTCGAAGAGTTGGGCGGTAAAAGGAGTAGAAGAACGGGTAGACAGGTCGGTGGGGACCTCACATGTCGCGGCCGCGGGCCAGAACGTGCAGCCTCTCCGATTCCCGCCCCGGTAGTTTGCCATGATTGAGATACATAATCGGTACTCCCATGACGATGCATCCTACCTATAGGACACTCATCTCCGCATGACTCGCGTGCGCTCACTTCCTCCTGTTTCTTTCCTTGAAAATGATCGAAGAAAGACCAGATTCCAATGACATCAATTACTATGATTGTTCGACATCAAGCCATCGACGATTTCACGGACAGAAGTGGCTTGTCCACTCTCTCAAAGACCAACCACGATGTTCTTGGAGAAGTCGAACGTACTCGACAACTTGTTCGTTTTGTTAATGTAATCTCAAATATTTTATTGGACTATAACATGTGTGTCACTCGAACCTTTTATATCCTGTCACACACACACACACACACACACACACACGTATATACATATCTTGGTAATCAGTTTTTTCTAAGGATAACAAGCAGATAAAGAGATCAATATTTAATACTCGCGTCCTCTCTCTCTTTTCTCTTTCACGCAACGTCAGTCAATAATTTGGTAGCGTTGTTCGAGTTTGCGAGAGCATCTAAGAGAATTTGGCCCAAGATTGATTTACTTTCCTTTTTTTTTCCTATCCCATCGTCCTTCTCTCTCTCCTTTTACCTCGCCCAGCGGTAGTCCCGTAGATCTTCCCCTTTAAATCATACTTGTCGTCCGCAGGATGAATACCAGTGTGGACGAACGAGACCGCCGGGTATGCGAGAAGGAAGGGCGTAGTCGATTTCTACAGCTACTATAACCGTGATCGTGTTGCTGATCTTGCCCGCTACCGTACTGATATATATATATATATACGTTCGTAAGTGAGACAGAGACAAAGAGAAAAAAAGGGATTCGCGTTCAGCGTGAATGAAGGACACACTGGATACTACGAGTTACATCGAGTAATAGTTAACGTATACATGACCATTAGCAGCTTTATCGGACGCGAAACGACGAGTCGGTGGCTTGGCATAACCGATGCGGCTGCCGCGGATTTCACTTCTGGAATTTGTGTCGCGGGAGCTTTAATGCGTTCACCGGATGCGTGTGGTCCCAGCGATTCGATTTCCACGCAGTCACGAGAGCAAGAGAGGGCTATATCGTATCGGTGATATCTACTTCTCATTCTCCTTTTCTATCAATGGCGTAGGCATCGCTTATTCGATTGGTTTCTCCTCCTTTTTTCTTTTTTTTTCTTTTTTTTTTTTTTTTTTTTTATCTTTCCACTATAAAATTCCGATCGGTTTTTCAAATTAGAACACGGTTCAGGGACGCGCGCCGAATGAAAAAAGCGTTACGTGACGGTGATGAAATCTAACGAGATTTTACGAATCACCATGTCGAGTTCGGGCTTATCCGATGGATCGAAAGCTCTTCAAACGTTCTGCCTTTTTTTCGTTTTTTTTTTTTCCTTTTTCTTTCTTTTTTTTTTTTTTTTTTTTTTCCCTCTAAGTACGCCTCTTTCATACGTCCGCCGGTATGAAAACATAAAGTATAACGATGTACCGTTTTCCAAATAAGCCGATATAAATTTGAGATTTTACAAGAAATTTAGAACCGATAAGATCCGATTTTATCTAAGTCGACTTGATCGGATTAGACTGGAAAAAAAATATTCGATAATCATATTGCTTTTTTATGACAAAGTTATCCTATGTAATCTTAAGAAGATGTTAGGAGAAGGAAGAAAGAAAATTGGTTGGTAAAAGGGGGTAGGTATATGCAATGACCGAGTAATAATCATATAATTACAAATGGTTGAATTGAGATAATCTAGTAAAGAAGGGACGAAGGGAAGATGAAAGGATCGGGACCACCCTCGAGAAGGAGACCGTTGCCAGTACTGTGTCGGCCACTTTTGAGTCTGCTCGCAACAAACTTTATAAGGTATAACTTATAATCCGAGAAACGAATTCCAGGCCTTCTGGTTTGATTCTAAACCGTAGCTGCAGCCCCAACCTGCCCAGCGGGAGGTTCGCAAGAATACGAGGACCGCACGCCGTGAGGCACAATGAGAAGACGTTGTAGCTTCGTCTTCCTCCCTTCTCTATTATCTGCTCCCTCCTTTTCAATTGTTTCGCTCTGCTTTGCTTTCCTAGACGCCATTCGTCTGAAACCCGAGACGACTCGTTCTCTCCCTCTGTCCTATTCTTTCCTCTTTTAGTCCTTTTTCTCCTTTATTTGAAATATTCATGATTTTCTCAGTCTCTCCTGTTACTAAAGAAAGTTGATAATGGCAAGATTTCGATGCTGGTCTTCTTCCATTTCTCCGAGAGAGAGAGAGAGAGAGAGAGAGAGAGAGAGAGAGAGAGAGAGAGAAAGAGAGAGAGAGAAACTAGCTGTAGTCTTTCATTATTTACCGTAATGAGTTCGTTAACGCGTTCACAGTTTCGAAAAAGAGAAAAAGTATTTTTACCGAGAGAATTGGCGAGGTTGGATTATGGAAAGTTAACTAGTTAACAATGAGAACGATAAATCTACTTAAAAATAACCAGTAAGAACGTTTAAGGATAGTTAGCGAAAATGGAATAAAAAAATTACGAATAAACAGATGGAGAAAATAAATTTTAATAGGGAATAAATTTGATCATCTCCTAGCAGGTACCGACAAATAAAGAAGGAAAAAGGTAAAGGGGAAAGGTCGTAATGTCAGCAGAATGGCCCGTAATGGTCCGGCAGAAGACATAAGTGGCCGAGTTATCATATTGGTCGGGTAATTTTCAGGTATAGGAAGAACTTGGACTCGTGCCCGACAACGACGTCGACAACCCTTGGGCTCGTAGTCGTTCACCATGCCCGACGCTTACCGACCGATCCAGTCCCTTCCTCTTTCCTCAAAGGCCGAACCCTAACGGAATACCGGAATGGAGCGCCCACGTTCGTCCTCCTCGCCCACGTGTGTACTGGGCGAAACTTTTCTCTTTCTTCTTCCTTCTTATAAAAGATGTCGGGCAATCTGGCGTTTTCTTCAAAGATTTACGTACTCGACGACAATGAACTCGTTATCCCACGCCCGGACAATTTTCGATTACACGCAAATTTACGCCCTTTATCCTGCAAGAATTAGAGTATTATATATTTTTCGTATTCTAATTGTGAATTTTCACAATTTAAGATTAGAATTTGAATCGGAAACAGTCGGATGCAGCGTCGGGAGACATATAGGAAACGTTGTCCCGCTTATTAGCCTTGTTAGTCGTTGAGAATTTAGTACAGGCTATAGACTAATTAGAAGCTCTTATCTTCTTGCCGATATTACATGCCGAGAGGTATTACGTGAACATTCTACGTATGTGCATACCTACGTTCCTACCATTTCAACTACACATTCCATCAAATCTATGCGCTTCGAATAACTCATAATCGAGGGGAAGAATAAATGTGAAACGGCAAGAGACCTTTTTTATACCTTCCCCCTTTTCCTTCCTTTTTTTCTTTTCTTTTTTTCTTTTTTTTTTTTTTTTTTTTTTTTTTTTTTTTTACAACGGACTAAGAATTTTCTTCCCTGTAATACTTCCGTTAAAATTTCAACTGAACGAAATGCCATGGGATGTTACATACAACCTGCAAATTCATAAACTTCTAATCTCGGTAAAAGCTTTTCAGCATTTGCCGTTTTCCCTGAAGGTAAAGAGGCGACGGTTTCTTTTTATACAGGCGAGGCGTTTTCTTTAAGGAAGATGTAGCTTCACGATACCTGCATCGCCTTTACCAGCTCTCACATTTTTCCTTATTTCCTGAATACAATGCCGCTAGGTAAGAAAATGTTATGCATTCGTCGTACTTATACTCATAGGAGCATATCTTTTATCTTTTCACGAGGATGATACAGAAAGGAAAGGACCGCGTTGTCACGTTCGATTCGATCTGTTTGCTTCCTTCGACTCGATGATTCTGAAAAGCTTCGCGTGAAACGATGCTTCGCATTATCGTTTCGTTCGGCGCAATAACGATGCATTTCGCTGGCATTACTCGATTTTAACATTTCCTTTTCTTTCTCTACTTGTTGCTACACCCTCTTTCTTTTTCTCTATGAAAGTAAAGTGTTTTGTTGATTTTTTTCTTTCCACTCTTTTTAGGTCCCTCCTGTGTTCTCAGTCCACGTAAACTCTTTGAACATTTGCCGTCCCTCTTAATGGTACACGGCCCAATTAGACGCGTCCCACTTGGAAACAGATCGTTTCTGTCGGTCGTTAAAGTCGAAACGATAGTGGAAAAAGAGGTGGGACGACGGCTCGAAATCGACGGAGATGGTAATCATTATGTAGAGAGAGAGAGAGAGAGAGAGAGAAAGAGAAAGACAGAATGGAAGATGGAAGAGTGCGAGATTATGGTGAGTGGAACGAGCAGAGTGGGAGGTATGAATGATACGAGGTGTGAAGTTACATGTCGAGAAGAGGAATTCACGAATGGGCGCGACGCAAAAGAGAGAGAGAGAGAGAGAGAGAGAGAGAGAGAGAGAGGAAAGGTGAAAGGACCAAGAGAAGAGACAATATTTATGCGTCTGACCAGAGTTTCGTCTCGGTTTCTCGAGTTTTAGAGAGGAACGGACGAATGCATGGGTGGATGCGTTTATTACGAAGAGTGTGAGAGAAAAGGAGGGAGAGAGAAAGAGAGTACGAGGAGAAGGAGATGAGGGTAGAGAGGATGCATGCGGTAAGGCGACCACGAGCAAGTCGATGGAATATCCACACGTAGACCGCCTGCCTGTGGTTTGGCATTGTGTGCGAGCGAAGAGGTATAGCTAAGCTTGAGTTCCCCTATCTGCGTCTTTCTCTCTCTCTCTCTCTCTCTCTCTCTCTCTCTCTCTCTTGCGGTTTGCAGCGGCCAACGGAAGGCAAGTTAACGTGGGACCGGTTAATGGGCAGGTATTTTAACACCATCTCCGTAGAACTTCTCCGACTGGACAGAAAGACGCTTCTACGAAATTAACGGGTGGCCTTTGAGACTCTTCGATTCCCTGTGTGGATCCGAAATGGAATGCGCGAATTGAACGGATTTATTTCGATCAAAAAAAAAAAGTTGGCTCGTCTTTCCTTTTAATATTTTTCATTGACCTGAATTAATTGATTGCCCTTTAACCACACGAGAGATTTCATTTTTTTCTTTATTTTTTCTTTTTATGGATTTGTTACTTTTATCACAATTAATGTCGAGCGTATTATAACACCAGACAAGCTTCTGAACTTCCGGGCCAAACCGCCGACAGATTCAAGCCATTAATAACTCAATAAGACGTCGCGAAGTTTCTCCCGGAGCATGACAAGTTCAAGAAGATGAGTTAGCGTGTAGCCGGTTAATGAGAGAAGCCACGGTAACGGTAACCTTTAAGCAATTTAGAAGGTGCCTGTCGTGAAATAATGAGAAAGTTATTGCAGCGGACAGTCCCTCCCGCACTTTTGGTCCGCGCCAGTTTGAACCTACTTTGCTGAATAACCGGAATAAACTTTTCATTTTCGCGATAACAACTTGCTATCCTAGTTCCCATAATTGAAACGAATTTTCAGACAACTTCCGAATTTGCAAACAAACGATATAGAGTGTAAGAGAGAAAGAGAAATGCAGATAACGAGCTGTTCTAATAGTTCCCAAGTACAATGCGGATCTTTATTGTAGCACGCTTTGTACGCTTATCTAAGCTCCAACTAACTCTGATATTCGAAGAGAAAATAGAAGGATAAGGATGAATTTTGGATCACAAGGTTTTTCGATTCTCTTTCAGAGGTATTTACATGCCATTTATTTTTTGATGAGAGCCGGAGAAATTGAAATTTTATCCCCCTCGTAGATACCTAGATCGCAATTGTAACTTTGTTCGATCGTGAACATTAAACGACGCGTAAGCGTTTAAGTTAACGACGAGTAACTTTCGAAATTCAGCAACTGCAGTTTCCAGCCTTCCATCTTTAGCGAGAAGAAACTTGCAGCGAATCCGATTGATCGTATCAAGTTGATACAACGAACGAGGAATATCGAACATGTTCGGTTTTTTAAGTTTACACCAAAAGGACCAAAGGAATATAAATTTGACGCGGTCCTTTTTGTTCGGACGTTTTCGTTCCGGTTAGAGAAATCGCAGGAAAAAATTCAGCTATCTGTTGGGAGGATGTAGAACCTTTCTAGACTAGTTCCAAAACTGGAAGCAACTTTTTTATTGCTCGCTTGGGAAAGAAAGATGGTGGGGAGGGGGTAGAGAGAGAGAGAGAGAGAGAGAGAGAGAGAGGGAGGGAGCGAAAGTCCTGCCTGTTTTTTGCCAGGCGTGAAAACTGTCACGCGTTTTATATAACACCGTGAGAAGGGTTGTTCTCCAGAAAACAAGTTGATGATTAATGTCCCGTCCAAGGGAAACAAGAGAGAAGTTTTTAATTAATTTCTCAGCATTGTTTGTTTTATCGTGTCTCTACTATCGTCAACGATAAGAACACGTGATTCTATTGTTTTAATCCAAGTTGTTGGTACGCCACGGAATATTTTGCGAGGATGTTAAAAATATCTAAAGATCAATAAAGATATTCTTAAAGTATATGAAAGATAAGGCGTGTGAAACAACGGACGTCAATGTCCGTGAGACTAAGAGGCGAACGAAAATTCGATCTTCCTTCGTTTTGCGCGGTAAATTTGTCAGCTTCGTGCGTTTCACTGCGGCCAGTTTCTCGGACCAAAGAAGAGGAGAGGCGTGAAAGTGAGACACTTTAAAAATATGTCCGCCACGTTAGGAGTACTCATCAGGCATTTCTGGCTGGGCGCCACTACGACGTTCCACGACGGATACGTATTCCGTTCGATATAAAGGGTGCTTCTAAAGTGAATACTTAGCTTTTTTCTTTTTCCTTTTTTTTTTCTTTTTTCTTTTCTATATTTTTTTTTCTTTTTTTTTTTTTTTGGAACGTTTCATTCCATAAAATATGTTGTATTATAATTAGCAACGAATTAACGATCATACGAAAGATTTATTGTATCGAATCGACACATGTGTGTTCGAACAGCGTTCACGTTCGTTGTAGATTATAACAGCATGGAGCACAATTTGATTAAAGTGGAATATAGAAACGTATCGTTGAGGATAGAGTCAATTTTGGAACACCCCTTACATAAATGGTGCTCGAACAGGGAGCCAGTTCGAGATGTCGACGACTAACCTTCTAATGACTCGTGACACGTCGCGAAATAGCCTTCGCGTGCCAGCCTGCGATGCATGAAAAAGAACGAAAACGAAGAGAGGAGGGGAGAGAGAGAGAGAGAGAGAGAGAGAGATAGAGTAGAAAGCACGAAACAGAGTAAAAGGAGGGGAGCGAACAGTCCTTTGAAGGAGCTTTTATTATGCGCGTGTTATTTCGACAGTAGTAACCACTGACCTTGCTTCTCGTCTCGAGACTTCCTCGGCTGCATTTCGGTGACGTTGAGATAAATTTAGAAAAAAAGAAAAAAAAAAAAAAAAAAAAAAAAAAAAAAAAAAGGAAAAAAAGGAAAAAAAAAGGAAAAAAAAAAAAAAAAAAAAAAGAAGCAGAAACAGAAAATAAACAAAAAAAGAAATAATCGAATACGATGCCTATCGCGTTATCGAAAAAATATAAGATTACAGAATATTTACAGAATCGAATGTGATAAAGGATATAATGCGTAAACGTTTCCGTAGACGATTGAAGCCGCACGAGAACTCATAAATTATCTCAATCGGGCCACTTTCCAGAACGGACGAGGGCCCGAGTCACGTAGTTCGCGCGACTATCATACGTGTTTCTCTAATTGTAAGTGGCACGCGACGAGCTCACCGGCAATGCTCTGCTTTGTTCGCTATTATACGCGATTAGGCACTTAGGAAATCGGTGCTGGCTGTCGTCGCTTCCGTGGCTTATTCCATATCAACCAGTAGGCCGATTCAGCAACGTGCACGGAACGTACGTAATCTAGCGATGATGTCGTGCACGGAATTCAACGTTCCTACTCTGTTGCTGTTTCTGCTGACCATGGCAAACGACCAACGTACACAACCTATTGTGTCGAGGAGAAGAAGAGAGAGAGAGAGAGAGAGAGGAGCGCGAATGGAACATCGCGATACAATGCGTACAATGAATCTCATTGTATGAGCGCCCAAGTAAATTCCCAGAATGTTAGGGAACTACCGCTTTCGTTTCGAGGACGCTTCACAACGAAATTCGTACTGCGTTTTTGTCGTCCGAGAGCCTACGGGAGACTGTATTCAATTTTCTCTGGAATGAAAGTAAAAAGGGAGGACAGAAAGAGAGTCTCCAGGGAATCTAAAGAGTCATCTCTTCCTCTCTTTTCTTCCACCGTATCAAGTAAGTCTGACAAATTGGTTAACTTCTTTTCAAAACGATTCGACTGTCAATTTTATGTGAAACTCTGACGATTACAATGTCGTAAATCTTGTTAGTTACGAAGTCTGACCTAAAAGATTTCGATCAAATACGTACACGTTTGTAGTTCATTTGGCTTACTTGATCGTCTCAAAGTTAGAAAGTTTTAATATGTTTCGAGATTTTAAGATTCAATGATCCGGAAATAGATTAAAGTTGATGGAATAAGTAGAACTTAGATAAGTAGAAAAGAAATACGTTTGGTAAATTAAAAAGTTCTTCGGCAATTCCACTAAATCGTTTTTACCTTTGAAATCTTTTTATAGGACCTCGAGGGATACGGGGATTCTCGAAGAAAACGCTTTGATGAAACGTAATGACGAAGGTACGTTCGTAGAACCTGAATTGATTTCTATCATCGATACGCGAACGAGTGGACGTATTGAAGCGAAGATCGCGAGGGTACTTGAAATTTCGATAAAACAGGAAGGAGTTTCAGGACGATGCAATTCTTTTAATTCTTCAACCATGAAAATGAACTTGTATATAAAAAAGAAAGAAATAGTGAATTTAAGGAGGAAATTCTCTCTCTCTCTCTCTCTATTTTTCAAGCATGGTATACATCGTAGTTAGGAACATAGTGATTTGAATTTAAACTTAGTTCTATCTCGACCATTCGAACGGTGAAATGCGCTTAAGTTGAAATCCGTGCTTTTTACAGGGTATCTCGAACTATCGATCCTTTCGTCTACTTCTCTGCGCGTCTCTGTAAACAGTTCAATCGACAAAGAGTCACAAAGCTTAATCGGCTTTTCGTTCATTCTCTCTCTCTCTCTCTCTCTCTCTCTCTCTCTCTCTCTCTCTCTCTCTCTCTCTCTATCTATCTATCTATCTATCTCTCTCCATCTCTCTCTCCAGTTCTTGACTAATTCGTCGAGTGAATTCACACGTTACGTGGCTGAAATAATTCGTTTGTTTCGAAGCAATACGTGTTCTTTTTCTTTTTTCCTTTCTAAATAATACCTAATAACACAGAACATCGATCGAGCTACGTTTAGAAATTGGAATGCAATTTATGGGAATTGGTTAGCTGTCATTCATGATTGACGCATTTCTAGTATTCTCGCAAATTATCATGGTTTCCTGAATACATCGATAATTTAAAACAACTTGTGCAGGTGGTTCTAGCCACGACGTAAAGTGAAACAGACGTATCTAATATCATAATGACGTATGAATACAGGCCAACGAAATAGGAGTATTTAGTTGATCTAGCAGCATTGGAAATCAAATGTATCCGAAACGTTGTTAAATCAAGTGAGCCGTTAATGTTATCAATCCAATTGGATTTAAATTAGGAAATGTTATCAACGAGATATTCGATATTTCTCGTTCCAAGCGATAAGAGAGAGAGAGAGAGAGAGAGAGAGAGAGAGAGAGAGAGAGAACAACATTTAAAAATTAATTCTCTTAATCCTTACATTTCCATCGAATCGAATATTCTATCGTTACTTTCTAATGAACTTTTTGAAAACGATCGAGAACTGATTTTTGTCGCGTATTCCGATCCAGTTTTATCGCAGCAATCACGACAGTCCAATATTTCCAAGCTATTGCCTTCATCCATCGAGTTGCCGCGATAAATACTGCTATACGAGAATCCGCAATGTTCAACGATAATCGTTCCTGCTCATTGGACAGCCGTTTCGAGCATTCGATGTCCGTACTTGAAACCCTGCCGTCTAATCAAGTACGATAAATCCATCGAGGTTGGCACTTCAATCGTCTTGGCCAAATAGTCGGAGGGAGGGGAAAAAAAAAGCAATTAAATGGAATTCTACGCTTCGGAAGGATCACTCGAACAAAATTCAAGTTGGTAAAAAGTGTGATCGATGCATCGATCATGTCTCGATCGTTCGGTAAAGCGTATTTTTTCTTTTTTCCATTTTTTCTTTTTTCGTTAACACTCAAACTCTTAATCGGTTCCACTCGTTATATACACGTACGGTAATTTAAATCGTACAGCCAGGAAATGTTCGAGGAGATTCGAAAATAGTGAGAAAATAAATCACGTCATTTACGGATGCGATAAGTATAAATCTAGAGAAAATACCGGTACGATCGAGAACCTCGATGAAAAAAAAAAAAAAAAGAAAAAAAAAAAAAAGGAAGAAAAAGAAAAAAAGAAAAAAAGTACATAGAGAACATCGAACCGTCCCGATTATGCACGTTTCACCGAGTGGTACTTCCACGTCGTTTCACTTGGTTTTTTCGCTCGTCCGCCGTCCGAGCGAGCATATTTTTGAAATTTACACAAAAACACACGCACACGCACACGCACACGCACAGATCAGGAAGCACGAATTCGCGTGCTCGAGAAGGGCAATAGAAGGGAAAAATCGTCGACTATCCCACTCGTTCTCATTCGTGTTTTTTCGCCGAACGAGCTGAAAACGAGATACCAAAAGAGATCTAAAAAGAGAGAAAGAGAGATATACGTGGCAAACACCATCGCACGACATCCTGCGTCGGCGAAGTGTTTGGTTGTTTAGGCCATTGAAAAAGGCCATCGAAAAAAGGCGACTGTTGACGTAGCACGGGACCGAAGTACCTCGAGGACAATCGAGCATCGCCGATACGTCTGTCCCGTGTATTTCCATTTTCTCTTTTAGCTTCCCTTTTCACGTGGGACGTAACAATGGTATTGCAGTCGGGTACGTTCTCTTCTTTGCCAAGAAATTCAATTCGAAAATATATTATAACATTCCTTAAGAATTTTAATACGAACGATTATTTCTAATCTTTCGACGACCCTTCTTAAATTGCTATTATCTCTAGATAGGAATGAAAGAAACTGATTTTGTTTTTTTTTTTTTTTTTTCATTTTCACGAGGACATTAATTTTCGTTTTTACCCAATGGATTCTCCTTAGCGAGAATACTTTGTACGAACGCAGTTTTCCCTTTTCAATACTTTTCTTGGCTACGTTGCTTGCGATTGCCGGAATTATAATCAGCATTTTTACCGGCGCCGCTCGCAATATCACCGGTCGCATCGTCAGTCCTGTAAAATAAAGATGCTCCGAGACATTTGCATGATTTTCTCGGGATTCTGAGAGCACCAGCTGCAGATGCTTCCATTTTCCATGCAATTTTGGTATTTAAATTTTCTCGCGTATCGTAAAATACGTCGACCCGATTAGAAAAGGAGAAAAATAAAAAGAAAGACTTTCCGGCTTTCCACATCTGAATCTTTGTTAAATGAGAAAAAAGATGGGAAAGTTGGTGGTTATTACAAAAAGCATCAATCTCCAAGGATTATTTTTTGAGGGAATTATCAACGAACGCTTTTACGGTTTGCAATCAAAAACTCATTAACGCGTGATATTATGAAAATTTTCAGTTCTCTTTTGACGATTAACGTAGATTGAGAAATTGCTCCTGAATTCTACGGGAATTATTTAACGAGATCGATAAATAAAATTCTTCGATATGTCGATTCTTTGGATTTTATTAACGTTTTTCCTCCTACAGTCATCATCGACAAGGATGTCCGTGTCGTGAAACGGGTCTCAAACTATTCAAGGAGTCATGCGTAAAGTAAAACGTGGGAAAATGGAGAATGGTAGGAAACTTGCTACTTCAACATGGTCCAATGCGTTCGTCCCTCGAAAGTTTTCCCTCGAAATTGAACTTCCTCTTTAAATTCGATCGAGACCTATTTCTCTCTCCGTTCGAGTTGAGCAAGTTGAAGTTTAGGACGTGGACAGAAAAGCGTTATATCCTTAGGAGCTCTGATAAACGTCGCGTTACATACTAATTAACAAGAAATCATTGACGATACGATAACGTTTCAAGGAGACCGAGGAAAATATGAAATCCGCTATGCGGATATATCGAGACGCGTAATCCGCATGGCGCGCTCGGAAAACCTAATTACGTTGGCACGGATGCACACCATCGATCCCAGACCGAAATCCAATTTAGCTTGCGTTCCTCCACGGTTTGTACGTATAATCGTGGCGACGAGTAGGTAAACTACCGGATCGCTCGCAGATTCTATCGGCAAATCCGTTATGTCCTGATTGGAATGTCCCTCGTACTTAGATGGTACGTACACAGAGAGCCACGCCCGCGTAACAATCTTTATCGGCCCTATTGTAGATCGACTTGAGTAGAATGTCATATCACAGACGTCTCTTCTATTACCATTATCGTTCCTATTATCAATGCTATATAGAACGCCAAGTTTTAGAAATAAGTAGAGCGTGAAGTTGATGAAACTCGGGAGTAGAATTTGAACGATGCGATTAATTAAGAGAATTCAAATTGCCTGAAATACTCATGTCACATAATGTCACGGTAACTCGTCGTATTGGTTAACGGCATAAATATCGCTCGTGATCTCGCGTACGAATCGCGAATATTTCCTGAAGAGAGGGGGGGGGGGAGAGAGAGAGAGAGAGAGAGAGAGAGGACTGGTCTGGAAAAGTGATACGTCGAAAAGTATTTGCAGATCGAAAAGTACAGGCAAATATTTACGTTAGGGGTGATGCTACAGCGTTCGGTAACGCTATCTGGTCGCGTTCGGCATCCACCAGACGTATATCACAATGAACTTTCATTATCGGCTGTTTATTCAATACCCACCGCTTTTTGAATAAATACATAAATTAACTCTAACGAACACATAACGATCGTATCACTCTCGCGACTCGGGAAGCCGTTCGTAAACCCTCGAAGCCGTCGATCGATAACTCGACTGTTTTCCAACGGGATCGATCGGATTTATCGTCTATCTACAAAGTGCGATTAATCTTGTCGAACCTTTGTCGCGAATTAATTGCGCGACGATCGATCGTATTAGCCTCCATTCTCTACGTTTACGTGTTCTATGAATACTACGTGGCAGCTACGACGGGGAAAAGAAACGAAGAGACCGAGGTAAATAAAAATGAAATAAAACGATGGAGGAGCATCGAATGAAAAACAGGTAGAGGGATCGTAGGAAAATCTAACAAACAATTTTTCGCTCGATGCACTCTACATATTTCGTGGATCGCGATACGTGGACGTGGATGGAACGTAAAAGAACCGATTCAATTCCATAGTATTTACGTTGTACGCTAAAGCCGACCTCATACCCTTCGACCTCATCTCCTACGAATTTTCTCTCCGAGCGATCTCGCTAAGACCATGACCCGGATTTTTCTCCATTACGTTCTACGTCCTTGCAACGAACGAATGAGCAAAAGAAAGAAAGAAAGAAAGAAAGAAAGAGAGAGAGAGAAAAAAAAGGAAAAAAAAGAAAAAGAAAAAAAAAGGAAAAAAAAAGAAAAAAACGAAAAAAAGAAAGGAGAAAAAAGGGAGGAAGAAAAGACTGGTATTGAATTTAAAACGACAGTAAGATTACACGAAAAAGGACGATCATCTCGAAGTAATACTTTGATTGCTTATTAAGTACATTACGAAGGAACAAGTCTAATTGAGCAATTATCCTTGATAAGGCGTATTACAGGTAGCCAGGAGGTAGCAAACTCTTGGCACGAGACGTGCGTGCGGAGAAATGCTCGGCAAACGTTCGTTTTACGGTCGAGCTTAATTGTACGACGGAAGGTATGGCTTTCTTGTCGCGATATTATGTTCCCTCAACGTCCCACGCGTTACTCGGCCTGCTAGAAATACCTATGGATAACTTCCATACCTTCCTTTTCTCCTTGGCGTTATCCCTCTTCGTTTCTCTCGCCATTTCTACGGTCTCTATCGCACCTTCCATCCTTTCTCTTTTCTTTCTCTTTTCCTTTTTTCCTTTTGGCCTTTTTCCTCTCTTTTTCCTCGCAGTAAATCTCAGGGGTTACCATTAGTTCTCCCTGCTATTGGATCCAGCGCACGAGCCGTCCCCGAAAATTCCTTCCGTCGACGAGAAAATCTCCGGGATATTTGCGATCGTTCGCTTTTTCCCTTTTTTTTTTTTTCTTCTTTCTTCCTTTTTTTTTTTCTTCCCTTTTCGAAAGTGTCGCAACATAAATCTTATACGTACACGGGGCGAGTCAATATTTTGACAAATTGTTGGACGATATATGTATATGTGTATATATATATGTATATGTGTGATTTAAACGACTCGAAAACAACGACTGGTCCTCTCGTAACAGCTCGACCGATTGGATGTCGATAGTTTTTTCTTTCTTTCTTTGCCTTCCCTTCCTTTTATTTCTTATGCGCTTTCACAGTATTTTTGCGGATTTCACAGGTCGCGCATATAGTTATGTACATAGGATAAAATATGTAATACCATATTCAAGCGCAATGCATTCGTCTGGTCTGACTTGGAAAATAACGAAAGTACTCCGACACAATTTTCATACGTCCGTGTACATTTCTCCAGTCGCGGAAAACTAAGCGAGCACTATAACTACGGCTCGCAGATATTTTTACGACAAAGACGAAGGATTTACCCTTCGTCGGTCCATGCAGATCGTTACTTTTAAAAAGCTACTACAATCTGCTTGAAAGCGGGAATTCCATATGAATGCCTGATGCAATATTTTCTGCTATACGAACTCTCGCAAGAACGACGACGTTCTTTATAAATACCGAATCGCTTTTAACATTTTTCTTTTTTTTTTCCTTTCTTTTTCCTTTCTTTGTTTTCTCTCTTTTTCTTTTTTTTTTGTTCGTGTTTTTTTTTGTTTATTTTTTTTTTCTTTTTTTTTTTTTTTTTTTTTTTTTTTTTTTTTTTTTTTTTTTTTTCGTTTTTTCGTTTTTTCGTTTACACAACAAATTTTCAAAGACATCGATAAATATCTTCAATGACTTTAAGTAAGAAATTGAGCTTTTATCGAGGTAACTCGATTTTCTTTTTTCCCTTCAGATTTTTTATCTTGTAGAATTTATCAATTTACTTTCTAGAAAATTTACTTTGACATCGAACATATGACGCTACTCCTCCGCTCGAGGATACCCATCGTAAATCAACTCTGAGGAACGGCGTAATATCGTAATCAGAAGGAAACATTTAGGTGAACGGACATCCTTCCTTCCCTTATCTCTCTTGTCACTCTTACCCTCCCTCGCGATTTCTCGCGAAAATCCTTTAGAATTTCGTTACTCCCACGTTAGCATTGCTCGCCCCTCCTCGCCTATTATAAATGCTTACTCCGCGGTTAAACTTGAGATCTACTCTAGGCAGTGCAGTCTACATACCATTATTCACCTTTTACCTGCTGCCTATTCGTTTTCTTTTCAGACTTCTTTAACCCCCTCAGGGCTCTGCCTGTCTCGTTCCTACGAAATACGTTCCCTTCTTATCTCTACGAAACACCATACGCTCTATGGCTCCGAGTTATATACTCGGGGTAATTCTCCTTTCGTTATTACAATCATATCTGCGTTCGTTTACTTTATTTCTCTCTATTCGATCTTTCTCTTTTCCTTTCTAAAATAAACGTAGAATAAAATTCCTTCGATCGATCGGAACCATCCTTAAGTTTTCGTTTAATTATGAAACGGACCTTTCAAGAAATGATCAATCTCCCTAATGCCTCTTGTTTATACTTGATTCTTTCGCCTTCTCGTTATAAGAGAAATTCCAAAGTTTCGTCCTTTTTAAGTTTCGCAGCTTTTCTAAGATCTAAGGATCCCTCGGGATCGTAGCGAGCTTTGAAAGCACCGACGTTACCTCTGTGTCCTCGTTTCACCCCAGCATCCATCTCTTCTCTCTGGCGCCGGCATCGTGGGCGTACGCGCGTCTCTAGACATAATTCTCAATCTCGCCACACTTCAGCTACCTATTAACGAAGAGGAAGGGCAAGGCAACACCCGGACGATCCACGCTATATGCGAGTTCCTCGAGAGAAATTAGTCCGCAGTTGTCGAGGGAAGTCTTCCATAACTATATCGCGCGAAATTGGTTTACCCTTGCGCGACGAAGGCATCGATGCCTTAATTAAGCTTCGTACGACGCTTCAAATTCTAGGGAGAGACGACGAGAGAAAAAGTGCAAACAAAATTTCTATCTGTAATATGACGACGTGTGCATGATCATTTTTTAATGCGATTTCGACGGAACCAACCTTTGATTCCGTCGGAATCCGTCCGTCTTAATTCACGAGAAAAAAGAAGGAATGAAAAAATAAAAGAAATGTAAATGAAAAAAAGCGTCAGGCCGAAAAGTCTAGCGGTCAAACACGACTCTGTAGATTTAACTGAGTCTTCTCGGTATATAATTTATTCGAGAGTTGGATGAAAAGAGAACACCGAGTACTTTCGAGAGCCAGGAAAAAGAGCGTTTTACGCGTGTTACGCTTCCTCCCTTCTCTCTATTTATCCCTTCTCTTCATTTCTCTCATCCAACGACCCAGCACGTTCCGTTCTTTTTAATAAGCCGCCGCTTTTGATGTGCTCACGCTCGCTTAGGTCCTTGCCTCCTCGCACATGTGGCTAACTCACCTCCTATGCTTTTCGATCTCTCTCTCTCTCTCTCTCTCTCTCTCTCTCTCTCTCTCTCTCTCTCTCTTTTCGCGAGCGAGCCAGTAGAAAAAAAATTCGGCAATATCAGGAATCGCTTTGAAGCTACGCGTACACCTCGACAAGACTCTTTCTCTCTCTCTCTCTCTCTCTCTCTCTCTCTCTCTCTCTCTCTCTCTGTGTGTCTCGAGTTTTATCTCGAATTTTTGAATTCGTTCGAAAAGAACACGAGACGATTTTTAATGGACGAAATGTTATTCATTCGATACGGATTTAAAATCTTTCTCTGTCGTAAAAATTCCATATTATCCGATGTCATATTAAAACGTCACCTTTATATTTATTTTAAGGTGCGAATCAATTTGTTGAAGAGTTTATTTTTATATCTTTTCTAAGCGTACAAATGGCAAGGCCAAAGTAATTCTTCGTTGACGAATCGACGAGTCGCATTTAATTCTCCCCTTTTCTTCTATCAGAGAGACTCGAAGCTAAATAGAGAATGCAACGACGAACTCCGAGCCTGTACGTTTCCGTACGACGACGAACAATCGCTCACGTGACAATGGTGGAACGGTCGTAGTCCTCGGTGAAAACTATTTCGTATGTATTCAAAAGAGCAAAGATAAAGCAAACAATGCAACGGCAAAACAGTATCCGGTGCATCGAGATGCACCGCAAAAGGGATGTCGCCGAGTCGACGCGGTGTGACTCGATCGATCGATAGATACAACGATAGAGTTTAATCTCGTCGTTCGGAAATGGAACTCTTCTAACGTTGCTCGATTAAAATCTATGCTCCCCTTTTACATCCTTTATACGCTGATCACTTTTCAGAACCAGAGATGATCAAAGATTTTCACGTTAAATCGAAACTTGAACGAAACAAAGAATTACACCTAACGTTTTAAATAAAATATTTGATCGTCGAAAGAATGTTTACGGTATAAACTTTTTTTAACGTTATTTACAATAATGATACACGTAATAACTATTACTTTCAGGTTTACACGAGAAAAAGTATATCGTTGGCTGGTCTGCTTTTCGTTCGCCCTATAAACTCGTACGCTTATACTCTATGTATTTTATATACTCCATCTTAAAACAGAAATTCGCTTGCTCGTGAGTGCAAAGAATCGCAAAAGGTGGTTCGAAACGCGTGTTCCAAAGTTTACGATCAGTAGGTACTTCCCAACGGGCGGCGCTGAGCCGAGCTGAGCGGAGCGAAGTCGAGCGTGTTCGTCCAATAAAACGGCTGTGTGTGTGTGTGTGTGTGTGTGTGTGTCTGTGTTTGTGTGACCTAAAGGTGCACGTAGGTGTCTAGAAGGGATGACCATTGGGCGCGAGCAGATTTGCCTGACATGGTGCTGCGGCAGCACCTAATAAAAGATGATAATATATTGTATGCCTTCGTTCGGGAGATGTCCTCAGCAGATGGAGACTGGGAGGAGAATCTGAGACAAATAGACATTGGGATCGGTGAAATTTAACACCAGAAGGACTACGCCCTTTCGCCCCCCTACGACGATAGAACCGGTCATTTGCTCGCTTCACGATTATTTATGAGAATTTCTTCTCCTCTTCGGCTTACTTTTTTCCTCTATATTTTTTCTTTTCTCTCTCTTCTTTTATTCTTTTTTCTTTTCTTTTTTCTTCTTTTTTTTTCTTTTTTTTTTTTTTTTTACCAAAAAAAAATAAAATATCGTTTAGTTAAAGGTCGAGAAGTTGTCTCTTTCGAATGTTTTTATAAAACAATAATCGATCGAAACTCGTACTTTTTGAACATGAAATTATATGAAATAATAATAATAATAATAATAATAATAATAATAATAATAATCAAATAAAACGATGTGTTATCCACAATAAAAATATCTCGCGTGAAACCGCCAGTCAGAATGGTGTGACTACCATTTGATATACATCATTAAAAGTATCTATCGTATTGAAACATTGCGTGTCCTGTAGCGAATGGCTTTTAAAACGTATAACGATAGCGGACGTACGCGTGACATTTTTCAGAGTTCTCTCTTTGAAACGAACTCGGTAAAGTCGTGGAGATAACGATAAATAAACACGAGAGCGCGAACTCGGACGTTATTATCGGGTGTGACTCGTTTAGTTTTCGAATAAGCGTGAGAGGTCGAGTTTGGTGTCTAGTTCGTTAGAAATAACAGGGTTACGTAGCTCTGTCCATCGCATTTCATTGATTTTATCTTTGATCTTTAGATCGTATTAACTTTTCGAATTTCACAGCTAACATCGGAATTCCTCTAATATATCTCGCTCAGCATCCGTACTTTGGTCCAGTTAAACGTATCGATTAGTATAGCGTGTTTATCGAAATTTCCTCGGTAGAGGCAATTTTCAGAACTCGTAGATTGACTAAACAACCCACTCACGAATTGTTGCATCCAACGGGAACTTGTTTCCTCCTTTGAAAGTACTCAAAGCATACCAATAACCTCGGCGATCAATCATGAAAGACGTTGGTTCGTAAACTTTGCTACGTATGTGTATTATAAAGTCAAAGTATCTCTCGTATAGTAAGCTTCGCATGAGTTTTGAGCTTGCAATAATCTTTCTTTAAAGATCTACGTACTTGTCGCGTTTTGATTAACTTCGGGGTTAGGAGAGGATTCAAGTTGGAGACAGCGAGAGAGAGAGAGAGAGAGAGAGAGGGAAATAGACGAAAAGAAGAAGAAGAGAGAGAGAGAGAGAGAGAGAAAGAGAGCGACACCTTGCTGCGGAGTTATGATATATGCATCGAGATAGAAGAGGAGGATTAGCGAGCGCGACAGGACGAGCACGTTGTTACGTTCTCGTAACTGTACGAGCATCCACCGGCACTTTCCACGGACAGGTAGGATTATCTTGATTCTACGTTACGAGCTCGGCTTCTCTCTTTTTCTCTTCCTCTCTCAAACGTTTGAATTCTACCTTTCCGTTCGTTTCACGATGCCGACCTTACATTGAAACCCAGCAAAGTCACTTAACGTCGAACGTCTCGGTTTAAAGTCGCGGAACGTCTCCGGAAACTGGGCAATAAATTGTCGAGATAAGCGACTACGTCCTCTCTTTCTATCGAGTTCAAGTATTCTCAAGCTCTTATATATATATATATATATATATATATATATATATATATATATATATATATATACCTGTATCTAACGTTTAATCCTTGGTACGACGACTTTCTCACAGTTTCCCTCTCCTTCCTTTCGTTATATTATTTTACTCATTCTGATAACGCCAAACTCTTAAGCAGTTATTTCCACGTTAACTTCGATTGAATTTTCTATTCAGCATTGAATGCGATTACGCGGCCAATACCTTAAAGAATAAACGACTTGTTTCGACGACGTTCGTGAACAGACTGAGCTCAGCTGTCCTTGTAAGGTAACTACGGAATATTACAAGGTCAGGTTTTTCTATACTTTCGCATACTTTGTATATTTAGTCATAGGCGTCCTAGAGGACACATCTATGTTCCGTAGTTATCATTAAATGTAAACAATAATTCTAACTATAATCGTTCCTCATTATTAATGCTTTAATTATATTTTCTCTCGATGTAACTAGTATTGATTTGCTAAAGCTATTCATGTTTTCTCGTAATATCTTGGACACCCTATGCATCTTCTTTAACGTGCGTCGTGTATGTACATGCACATAACGTGATCTTCCATCACGTTAACGTTTATTTCCAAATCGATATAGATCATGTTGACACGTTTCAAACTACCGAAATTATGTACTTTCAAGTTCGACGATAAGAACTTAACATAATGTGAACGTTATTCGTATATACCTTCGTCGTTGTAATCGTCGCGAACATAACGAGCTTTCGAAGGAGTACGCTTCGAAATTGGCTGAATAACTGAGTAGAGATAAGAGCGTTAATAAACGTGGATTCTCTGAGACGACTTAAAAGCACTCAAACTCCGATTACACGGCGCGTCGAACTTTCGACTTCTTCTCTCCTTGGTATGGTACAGGACAGACAGAGAAACAGAGACAGAGAGAGAGAGAGAGAGAGAGAGAGAGAGAGAGAGGAAGAGAGAGAGAGAGGAAGAGAGAGAGAGAGGAAGAGAAAAGAAACGTGTACGTGTGTGAGTGTAAAGTCAAGCAGATAAAAGGACATAATTTCGTTGAAGTAAAGTTGAAACGGATTCAAGATCTTTTTATTGCCAAGAGATCGGTGGTTGGAACCTTTGCTTTTTATACTTTTAGCGAAGATTAACATCGGTACGAATTCGTTATCGATCCTCCTAACACAGAAGCATTTTTGGAAGGGAAATCGTCGGGGCTATAACTAACTTGTTAGTCATCTCGCGTGCGAGTCTTTTCCTACGTACGCTTTTCATTTAACGAAGTACGATTGCCCCAGGCCTGCCGTTTCTCCATACGGTTCCGAATTAAACCATGAAGCACGACGATCCACCCTCTTTCTCTCTGTCTCTCTCTCTCTCTCTCTCTCTATAAATTCGTTCTCGGTGCCCGGAGCTCGCTTAATTAGGTAAATAAATTTTCCTCGGCGTCTCGCCTTTAGCTTAGTAGTTTCAGAGCGCAAATTGTCGATATACGGGCCGTATAATTAATTCTCAGCCACGGACCACGAAGGACAATTCGGTAAAGTTGAGGGAAAATCTAAAAGCGAACGACGGCCATCGAGCATCCTACTTTCCTTCGTACTTCGAAGCCAACCGAAATTATACTTGGGCGTGTATTGGATGAGCTTTATGCCCTTTCCATCCCTTTCATCTCCTTATCGTTCATAGACGATAACGTATATTTAATTAAGTTCTCGATAGACGTCGTCGAAAGGTTTTCTCTACGATTTAACCAAATGGAAACTATGAAACTTTTCCATTTGTTTCATAATATATGGTTTGAAAAATTGACCTTTCCATGGTCGCACCATGGACGACGTCGTAACGTTAAGCGGATACTAAAAACTTTCCACTCGGTGCCAGTTTTCTTTTTCCAAGTCGTAGAATAAGCAATATCCCATTCCTTGGAAAGGGAGAAAGGTATCCTTAACGATACGATATTTTATACAGCCTGAAAAAGGTTTCTCGAGCTATGCGAATTAACAAAGTAAGTTCGATATTCCATCGAAAGAGCGAACGATTATTACAAACAAACGAACAAACGAACAAAAAAAGAAAAGAAAGAAAAAAGGAAAGAAGAAAAGAAAAGAAAAGAACAAGAAAAATAGCAAAGCCAAAGGGAAAAGAGGAGCATACGAAAAGAGCATGTTAAAAGCAACGATCGTTACGAACGATTTGAAAGCCCTTCAAGGGCGTTTTCAGTCTCGAACGGTTAGTCACACCCCGCATAAAGAGTATGAAACTCGTGTCTCTCCCTTGACGCGGAGGTCCCGTCGTGGTTCCTCCCCGGTTAGGTGCGTCCGTGTTTATTTGAAGCTTCGTGGGTGGTCGTGAATAATCATAGTCGAGTCGTCATGCTACTTTGCGACTAAAAGCGAGACATGCTCTTGCATTCGCAGTCATTTGCTATTGCTGTTGCTGCTCTTCGGGGCTGTTTCCCACGTTCTCGTACCTGCAACGATGGTTTGGTAAAGAGCCAACGGTACGTTTGGGAACTCTAGCGCATGTTCCTGAATAATATACCTAAGAGAACGAAGGACAGAATGAAGATAGACGGATAACTACGAACAGATAGGTATAACCAGAGACTAGGAAACGTATCAAAGCGAACCGATTAGAGGTATTTCCAATGAAAGGCGTCTTTCGAGTTCCATCGTAATTCCACGTTAATTCCCTTATAATTCTTAGATACGAAAGGGAACAATAAGAGCGGAAGAGAGAGAGAGAGAGAGAGAGAGAGAGAGAGAGAGAGAGAAATACATACACTCAACACACTTTGATATCCTCGCTTGATCGAACAGATATTGTGTGGACTCGATTCGCTCGCGTCAAGTGTCTTGGATTAATTCTCCAAAATTAGCTGGGTTTGTGAATGATTTTGCATTTTCCAATATAATCCAAAGTTTTCTATTTAAACGAAGATGAATGTTACATCCGAAAGAGAAATTATATCCTATCGAGATAGAATCTCTCGCGGAAAGATCTTGAAAATATTTCTCATCGAATGATACCAGCGATAGTACTCGTTATCCAGGGTTGCCTTTCATCCTGATTCTAGAAATCCTACGGGGCAATAAGTTCTCGATTGCCTTCTATACGGCTTTCGAATCGAAGCCCGGAAGGAAATCCGAGAAAAGTCGAGAAGAAACTAATACCGTCTTCTTCAATTAACTTACTTGCCGACCTTCTTCGATTGTCCCGCATTTTTTCGACCTTTCTTTTATTTAATCTTTCCTTTTTATTATTTTCTTCAATCCTTTCCAAGTTCCTTTCCTGCGGTTGAAATTTTCTCGGACGTTAAATGTCCAAGAAGTGAACGAGAGTGACCATTTGCACGGCTCTGCTCATTACGGCCGGTGCGGCCGTCCTTGTGGACTTGGTAAGGAAGAGAAACAGAGAGAGAGAGAGAGAGAGAGAGAGAGAGAGAGAGAGATGAAAAGAGAAAGAAAGAGATGTAGAGAGGACGACGGTGACAGCGACGTTAAGGTCACCGTACTGAGAAGCATTAAACGTAAAGAACCGTCGTCGGCGTCCAACGTGTTCAACTCCGTTCGGCTCGGTGCGGCACGGCGCGGCACGGCGCGGCGCGGCACGGCACGTTTAAAAAGAACCCTTATAACTGTGCCTCGCATTCATATTTTAACATAATGGGGAGACCAACGTCGTTTCGTTTAAACTTCGTTTTCCATGAATCGGATCGTTCAAAGCTACACAAGATTGTAATTTTCAAACGGATAAAAAGCAAATGGAATATTCGTTTAAACTAATCAAAATTTGTTATCTCCTAGCAAATAATGGCAAATTTAGGAGGATCAATAATAGCAATGCCATCGTTTGCACTTCCGTTCGAAGATTATCACGCTGATCGAGCGTAAGTAATTTTGGGATGGGTTGCGAGCTCCGGCAAATCGAGTGGGCAATTCATTAACGCGGCCCGCGTTCCTGAAATTCTACTTGGTCGTAGACGATCGTTATTCCTTACACTTCGGTGGTAACGACGTCAACCAACACCAGCTATAGTTGTTGGGATTTCAAATTTGCCGCTTCTTCCGATTTCGCGCGAGTTCGAGTCGCTTTCTACCATCGAAGAATGTACGAGCTTGGAAATGGAAAAGCAAAAGGAGGATGACGAGGAGGAGGAAGAGGACGGTGAGGAAGAGAAGAAGAAGGGTCCTTGGGATTCTACGTGGAAGCACCGAAAATACCACAAGTGGATTAACGATAGAAAGATCGTCTCGCGAGCGTCACTGAGAAAAATCTCTTGCACAAATTCTCCAAGTTTCTCGTTTAACCTTCGTAAATTCTTTCCGTAAGCTCGTTCACTGCGTTCACCGTGTCTTTCGAAGGTACGTATATATTTTCCAAAGAGAATTTATCGTCACAGTATCGCGGATTATTCGAGTACTTTATCGCAAAACGTAATTGCCCCTTGCTCCTTTTTTCCTTGAATTCGCAATTATACCAAGAAATCCTTTCCCTGGTTCTCTATCTTACGGCGAATAGATAATATCTTTGTCGTCAAAGGGGTTAACGGGAGTAAAAAAGAAAGAAAAAAAAAAAAAAAATAGAAAAAGAAGAGTATATTCACACATATAATATTTCCATTTATAACGGATGACGTTCGAAAGTGCTCGACAATAGAGTCAATGAACTTCGTCGAGGGAGTCGAGTCGGCTTCGAAGCTGGCATTCAATTTCATTGAATTCACGAGCCCCGTCGAGGCACGATCAATCATTTCCTTTCGAATCGAGCCTCTCTCGCGATCCCTTCCTGCCAATGTATACCTGGAGCTCCTCGTACATTCTTCTATTCGACGTTATCGCGTTTTTTCTATTCGCGTAGCACGCGCTACATACAGATGTTAAACGCAGATGGTACCGAACACCGTTCATCGGGTGTTACGACCGTCCCACGGCTATATAACTACACAGATATATTTCATACACGCGCATATATCTGTATATATCTATATCTATATCTATCTAGCTATATATATATATATATATGCAGGTCCTTGTCAAAGAGAAGCGCATCGGGAAATGATCGGTTCTCGCGGTTTTTTCACGTTAAATGTCGAACAAAACGATCGACCAATAGCATTGGCATCTCTAATTGTTCTTTTCGCGTCGATTTCCAATTTTGTAAACGCTCCGGACCGTCCCATGCATTTTATTCTTTTTCTTTTTCTCTCTCTCTCTCTCTCTCTTCTCTCTCTCTCTCTCCCCCTACATTGCTCGAAAAAACGATCGTTTATTTATTTATAAATTCACCGGGCTTTTCGCGCAACAACGGAATACCGCATTCATTCGATATGCACGAGCCATAAACTGATTGTTCGTACGTCGATCAAAGACCCTTCAATTATGAACGCTTTAATTTGTCGAACTCGGGAGAAAAAGTGAAGAATAAAAAGTTAGACGAATGTTCTCTCCGTGTTTCGTGAGGTACGGAACGGCCACCCATATAAAAATCAATCTTACGAGCGAGCTCGTTGGAAACGGAATAATCGATTCTTCAACGCCTACGCACATTGTACATCGATAATACTTGGACGCCTTCGGAGATGCGTTGTGAAGGTAGAGAAGAGAAAGAGAAAGGGAGTCTTCTCGGTTCGTTGACTTCCGCTTAGCCCTTTCCATCTCCTCTTTCTTTTTTTTCCTTTCTTTTTTTTCTTTTTTTTCTGTACTTTTTTTTTTTTTTTTTTTGTTTTTTTTTTTTTTTCTTGATGCTGCTTCGAGCGCTGTTTACAGGCTCGAAAGAATCACCGTTCGTGGTACCGGCCAATGTTTGGAACGCGCTTTGTCCGAAAAGAAATTGCTGGAGCGAGGGAAGTACGCGTGGGAGACGGACACACTCGGAGAAGTTTGTGTTCCGCGACGCCTTTCTCGAGTTCGGAGAGTCGAAAAAGAATGAGAGAAAAAGAAAGAATGACATAAGAAGTTGGTCCTATCAGGGAGATACACTCTTAGAATACGTTTCGTAGCTGTTTTAAAAGTCTGATAAATGAGGAACAAATCGTTTGCCCTAAAAGGAAAGACTGCCGAGCGAACTTGTTTTACGACTTGTCGCTTGGCACTCCGTATAAGCGGCTAATTCTGTCGTCGCGGAGGAATACCACCGGCGTGTCTCTACAGTCGGTATATATTCCTTTCCTACGACAGCAGCAAAAGACGTCTAATTGCGATCCATTGTGTCTCCTATATCTGCGGCTACGAACTAGTTTCTCATTCCTCGAAGGTACGCGATTCCAGTCGAGATAATGATCTTCGATCGAAGAGAAAATACTACGAGTATACCTATTCCCCTGCGATAGATCAACGAGAGACACTTAATTGGGATTTATTACATGTTTTATCTATAATTTTACTCTCCACACTTTTCGATTTCTTCAGGTGAATATATATATATATATATATATATATACATATGTACACACCTATATATATATATATATATATATATATAGATATACATATATCTATATGCGCAATCGTGCCGATCGATCATAGCTTCCGGTAATTTATCTCCATCTCTTTGACTATTAGAGGACAATCGTGCTCCGGAATAACAGTACGTAGGAGCAAAGAGGATTGAGATCAGACCACAAGCGTCTCTACTATATCTCTCTGCTTCCTAACAAACATCTGGATATTCCAATATTCTTAATGAGAAGGATGGTTCAACGTCGTTGTTAGACTGCGATTACCTTTATTGGCTAGTCTATATTGGCTAGGTCCAGATAGAATAGACAACTAGATTATTCTCCTGTTTCGTAAAGGTATAGTTCAGTAATATCTCGATTAAACAAGCGAAGCTCTCGTCGCACGTCTCAGCAGGATACGTGCGTGAGATCGAGTGAATGTGAACGACGACGGTGACGGAGTTTCGTGGTACTTTCTGCTCGAGGAATTTCACAAACGAAACCAATTTCCCGTCAAGCCTTGCTCTTTGCTTCCCGTTTCCCCATCCTCTCTTCCACTTTCTTCCACGGGATTCAAGCCCTAGACGTTACACGAGGCTCGATACCTTGCTTTCGAAATTCTCCTTCCGTTTTCTGACGCGGCAAGTAGTAGTTCCTGGCAATCGGTTTTACCCCTCGGAGCCGATGTTTTGAGCTCTTCGAACGAGGCAACGTGGTTAAAAATCAACACTGATAGGATTCGACTATTCGGGAGGAACGGTAGACGAAAAAGGATTATCGGATGTGAGCCGGTTGATAGAAGAGTAGAGTACCGTCGGAACCGTCGCTCGTTGGATTTTTCGCACGAAAAAGAGAAAGATTCTCCATTGTTGTTCGATTTCCAAGCTCTCTGTCTCACACTCTCTCACCCTCTCTCACCCTCTCTCACCCTCTCTCACCCTCTCTCACCCTCTCTCTCTCTCTCTCCTCCTCTTCCGATTCGTCGATTTTCGTCGATCTCGACTGACGCGAAACGCGATTTCTTGGGATTAAGCCGATTTCCTTTCTTCTCTGTTTATTCCTTCCTTTCCCCTAATTCCAGATCTCCTTTAACAAAGATTTTTATCCAAGGATATTCCAATCGGAGAATATCCTATTGGCGAAATGTCCGAGCTTCCGAGAAATCGATTACACCTGTCTCTTTGTAAACTGAAATTTCATGGAATCGTTTTATCATCTTTGAATGAAATAAGTATCTAATAGTTTGAACTCATCACGAGATATTCTCGAATTAATGGTAGACAGCTGTAATTCAAACTCTTTCTTTGAGAAAGAAATTCATTAAATCGCAAATTGCACGAATATAACGTCTACACGGTATGCATCTCCAGTATGCATTTCCTTTCTATCTCGTCTTGCAAAGTGGGAGAAAAAAGGAAGTAAACGATATTATATAATTTCTATCGATTGAAACAATAGCGGATAAGATTGAAGGGGAGAAGAAGGGAGTCGATGAAATGGGAAAATAAGGAAAAGGGTGTGTTCGATCGGTTCTCTTATATTGAAATTCAAAGAGACACGCGAGCGTCGGTGCGGCTAAAAGCGTTCGTAGGTAATAGCAAACTGTGAGACTGAGCGTGGCTCAAGACGACGAGGAGGAGGGCACAGAGGTCGGCGCGAATCGATATATCGACACGGGCCATTTTTTTCTCATCTATAAATAGCCAAACTGCGGACACTAGGTTCCTAGATTACGTAGATTATATATATATGTATATATATTTATATATATATATATATATATATATATATATATGTACGTGTACACATATCACCCCTTGGCAAAATGAGGGGTAGGTATATACACCTGGCCTCGAATAGATTAGAACGTTGATTTACGATCGCGAATACGACTTCCCACGCGTTCTTCCAACGAATTCTGCTATTTATACCCAGCTAAGATGTATAACCGCGAGCGCATCGCTCTCGAGTAAGCTTATAGGGACTATAAAGTTCAGGGGAAAAATCTAACTCCTTCGAGATGCGGCTATCTACCTCGCTCGAGATCCTTAATTTGTCTTTACGGACGTCGTATTTAATTCTCCACGTCGAGGCTACGTCGAAGAACGAGTGGCTTGCCCGTGTGATTTACGAGGAGCGGAGCAATAAATATACCCGTCGCTTCTTCTTTTTTATTTTTTTGTTTTTTTCTTTTTTACCAAGGATAATTAGCTGAGTCTACTTTCGACGTAATTATCCTTCGAACGGTGAACCGAGAGCCGAGCTTTGAAAGCGGAAACTTATCGAACAATCGTATCGAATCGACGAACGTTTCCGGTTGCACCTGTTTGTCGAATCGGCGGAGTTGGAAGGTCCAAAACCCATTTCACGAATAATGTCCGTATTACCCTTACCCGATAGAACCGATAGGCTATCCTCCTCTATAATAGGTATCGTGAGTAATCCCATGTCTCACGAGAGGCATCTACCGTGACCCTCGAAAATTGAGGTTGCCCATTGGACCGTATTGAGGCGAATAAGGCCGAGTAGCCGAGACGATGCATTGTCCTACGATTTAAGCAGATCCGGGACGATCTTAAGATAATAAGGTCGTGTGCTTAAATTCGACGTGTGCCTAATAAAAATCATCCATGCTTTCCTTCTACAACTTTATCTCAACCTTTACTCTTTTATTTTTCGATCGTGCGGTACAACCGCACATTTCAATTCATCGAATTCATTAATACGTTAGATCTCGTTAGAAACTAACGAGAGTTCTACGATATCTTTCTCTCTCAAGCTCATTAACATAGAGAGCAGGCGAGGCTGACTCTGGTGACGATAGAAATAGATAGAGTCGAAGCATTGACTGAAAGTGCCTTTCAAAATCAGTGATTCGAATTAGGATAGACGGTCCATTATGGATGACCATAGTGGCAATCAAGCAGGTAATTTTGTATTCAATATCATGTAAATGACACGACTACGATGAGGATCAGAGGCGAGCAAGAAAAGAGGGCTCAAGAGGAGGGAAACGAGTACGAAGAAGACGACTACAGTAACCATTCGTTCGATCTGTCGCGACGGGCAACGAGTCACGACAACATTGTACGGCTATTCTCCGACATATACACGACGGTCTTCGACCTGTAGCCTGCCTTCCAACGGGTTGTAGAGAGACAAGAGAACGGGTGAGAGAGAGAGAGAGAGAGAGAGAGAGAGAGAGAGAGAGAGAGAGAGAAAGAGAGAGCAAGCCGCAGACAGGCCACCGAATCCCTTGGACTTTACGCTATCGAGGATAAAGGAGGAGTGGAGGGAAGAAGGGTGGTCTTTCCTCCGGTGGTCGTAAAGATGGAAGGAAGACTGGTGCAACTTGTGCCAAAGGTGCAAGTCAGGCAACCGAAGCATTCTAAGGACGACGAGCTCGAGGAATCGCGAATGCACGCAGGACAAGACACTCGGCTCTTCTTCTTCTTGGCAGCAGACTCCGTTGGCAGCATCTTCTTCTTCTCGTCGTCGTCGTCGTCGTCGTCGTCGTCGTCGTTGTCGTCTTCGTGTCGTCGTATTCCACGTCCTCTCGAGCATACTCGAACTCACTCATATCATCTTGGAATTGCAGAGCGGAACGGCTGATGAGAAATATTCTCTCTACCGGACGAGTCAGTGTAAATCTCATCCTCCTCTCTTTTTTCCCTCTCTCTCTCTCTTAAAGCTTTTAGGATACTCTTCCACTACGTGGTGGGATAAGAACGTGCACAGCCAAGCGGTATTCTCGTAAAACCTGCAGAATCGTCAGAACGTTCAGTCAATTTGTACACAATGGTTGAATATTAAATTTTTACGAGTAAATCTCGTAACTGTAGAAAATAGAAAGAGAGATGAAATTACAGAGGTTGTATCACTTTTCTTAATCCCACATCGTTGATTGTCATTTTCTCTTTCCTTCAATCTTTTCATTGCAATTTTCAAGGGATACCCTTCTAGAGATCGATTACCTTGCAAACGACTTCCGTCGCAATGCATTCTGCAGAAGGTTAAATATAACGCGATCGATGAAGGCTTATAAACCCTTATCGACGAGTATCGATAGGTAAACGACGATAAATGTCGACCACCGAGACATCCTCGAGGCAACTTGAATATTAAATCGCATGTATAGGATGTACTCGATAATGCATCGACTAAGTAAATTATTGATGAAACGCGATTTTCTTTCGATAGGTCGTATTAATAAAGATTTAGACAAAACAAAGACTGTTACATATTAATATAGAGTTTAAGGGGTTGCATCAGTTCAGAAAAAACTTGAATTGAATTTATCTGAATTGTTAATGTTGTCACGACGGTATTGCAACGATTCGATTAAGAAAAACTATACGGAGTATCTCGGAAAATTCTTTAGGGTCAAGGTTATCCTTCTTTACGAGTCCGGAATCATGTTATTGGAAGAATTCAAAGATGTTTCAATGTAAATGACGACAAACGTGCTGAGATTCGCTATAGGTAATATGAAATATTCAGTAGGACGATGCAAAATACCAATCTCTCGATTTCTTTGCACCTCCGAAAGAGAAAAAGAGAAAGATCAGAATTTATCCGACTGTTCAAAAAGGACCTTCTCGAATTAATACCATCTCTCGCACATTCAGAGAGATATAGAGAAAAAGAGAGAGAGAGAGAGAGAGAGAGAGAGAGAGAGAAACCAGAGTAAAACGAGAGTTCACAGGAAAGCTTTTCATTTCCAGCGATCAAAGAGCTGGTAGTTAAAGCGATCTTTAAATGATACGCTCAAACTTTCAAGATTAATAATGACAATTTTTTTCTTTTCATTTATATATATTACCTTCGCGATACCCTATCGCGTTCTAAGATATCCCATCTTGGCGCGATTGGAACGCTTAAAAAAATATTTATCCCAATGATTCAGTTTTAATGCGAATGAAATGATCGAGAGAAAGGATAAAGTTGGTATTACGAATCGTTAACGAAGAGAAGATGAATGGTATCAACTCGAATTTCACAGCTTCCTCAGAAAATATACCATTCCAATTTTCCCGCTCATTTGCATTCATTAATGCTGATGAATTCCATTTCCTAGTCATCTCCTCTCTCTCTCTCTCTCTCTCTCTCTCTCTCTCTCTTTCTTTTACCCTCTATGTTACTTGGTTTTAATTGACTTTATTTTTGCTTTCTTTATCTTATTGCATTACACTTACGCGGTGCCCTCTTAGCAATAATAAATTTTCCCTCTTTCTCTTTCTCTCTCTCTCTCTCTCTCTCTCTCTCTTGTACATATTTTGCATATAAGCAGGTCAAGTACGGCGTCCCTTTTCATCCGAGAAAAGATCTACTTCGGAAGGTGAATACAGAGGCACGTGCGCTGTCCAGCCGTTCATCGGGATTCGATCGATGATCGCTCGAAGCGAACCGTTCCAAGGGACGTGCGAACGTTTATCGTGTGTCTGTGTATTACTGTCTGCGTCTACACTCTTCGTGGCAAGTTGTCGCTACGGCGCGCGGGAGGCCCCAGTTCCATCCTCGTCCACGTAGATAGGGGAGATATCGTCGTATTAATCGAGAATCCGGTCTAGAATGCGTTACAAAGCGTTCGATCGGATTAACCGGCTAATATGCGGTCTATAATAATAATCTCGACGTAATAACGTGCTATTACGTTCAAGGATCGCTCCCGTACCATATAATTTCGTCGCGCCTTTCGTGGTCGCACCCCGACCGCCGAAAGGGCCAAACCCAAATCTACCTTTCGCACGTTCTCCTTCCGACCGAAAGAGAATATAAAATGAGTCTTGAATCACGTAGCACTACGAAGTATAGTTGGAGACGATGTTTGAAAGTCTTCTCGATTTCTTTTTTCTTTTCTTTTTTTTTTCTTTTTTTCTCTTTTTTCTTCTTCTTTTTTTTTTTTTTTTTTTTCTTTTTTTTACAACGTCGCTCCTTTTAAATAATCACTGATTACGTTAAACCTATCGAAAGTTCTCGCAAAGTGGAAATTTTGCGAAAAGGATTGTAACGTAGTCGGAAGATCGGTTTTACCCTTTAATCTGGTTAATTCGTTATAGCTTTTTCGAGATCGACTCTTAATAACATCATCGAGAGAAAGAAAGTGGTCGATTCGTTTTTCTCTGATCTCTCTACCTTCCTCTACCTTTCTACTTTTAAGATCGGAGCCACTTTTAAAACCCCTTCTCAGGTATGCGACGATAATCACTTCGGTCCTATACACAAGTGGTAAACGTGCGCTGGCCAGACACATTTCTCGACGCGATTAAGGGCGACGTTGTGCCGGCCACGATGAAGATAGCGCGTCGCGTTTTTTCCCTTTGATCTCACTACCGGAACGACGATCGATCAATACACTCGAACAAAGACTCATGTTTTTTTTTTCTTCTTTTTAGTTTTATCTTGTAATATTCTTTCCGAGGACCAAAGGCTAACGGGTTATATTTCGTTGATAGACACCACATTCCCATTAATTTCTCATGTTCATTCTTTTTAATTTGAGAATTTCTTCGAGAATATTATCTCATGTATATAGAGCCACGGCAGCTGTGAAATACTATCAACGGAACGAAAATTCTTTACATACTGCCACACTGAACATTACCCGTGTATTCGGTAGAAGATTACACCGGTGCGTGGGTTGCTGCAACAGAGGTCATAAAACACAAGGGTATTTCAATCGCTTGATCGAGAGAAAAAGAGAGAAAGAGAAAAAAATATTTTCAGTAGAAACTGTTGTTTTATAACGTTTTATTATTATTTTTTTACTAGCCGATGGTATTTGTAAATGAAAATAGTCTCTAGTAGCAGAGAAGGAGAGAGGGAGGGAGAGAAATAGAGAGAGAGAGAGAGAGAGAGAGAGAGAGAGAGAGAGAGAGAGAGAGAGAGGAAGAAAGACCCACGCGACGACGAATTAAAAATTCATGTTTAATGCGAGAAGGAAATATAAGCCGAGGTCATAGTGTAACACGATGCGGTCATATAGCCATACGGGAAGGCTTTTAAGGTTCAAAGTGCGTACGTTTTACACAACGTATATTTGCTTTGTAGATTCTCAAGAGCTTTCTCAGTTTATAGCTATGCGTACTGCATTTATTGCCGTCCATTTATTACGGTAGCATTACCACATTTTATGTTACTTCCGCCTCTCTAACCATTACAAAATCTCACGCATCTTCTTGCACCATAAACGCATATTTCTTTGATATTACCTCTAGAAAGTCTTTGTTCTATCTTATACGCGTTCTAACTTATTTTAATCACTGACGAAACTTCCGAGTTATTTTTAACGCGACTTAACTCCTAACGTTTGTGTAAACCTTCCAAACTTAGCCGAGAAAACAGACGTGTATCATACTCGAAAAAGAATCGTATTTATGTTATAAATATGTCATTGGTAGATATAAATTATCATGATGAATATAGAAAAGTCAGTTTCCGAATACTAAAATTAGTAATCGATGGGAAGGGATGGCAGGTAGAGTAAATAAAATCGATTCTCGAGTTAATTAATTTCGGTCAGACCAATCATATCGGTCGAAGAGATAAAAAGAAAAGAAAGTAATTAACGAGCTAACTTTAACGAAGCGTCTATCGATATAGCCAAATACTGAAAGACGTCAAAGATTCTATTATACATATATATATATATATATATATATATATATACATACATACATACATCGTATGCATCTTATCGCGAAGCAGTAAAGGCGATAAAATCGATTCGTCTCGCGGCGCATCTTTCCATTGAAAAGTGGAGATGTTGTATCTCGATCGGAACGAATTCCGCTCACGATTCTTCGATCTCGAGGACAGCCATTCGTATAGTTCCTATCGTAGACGTCGTCGTCGTCGTCGTCGTCGTCGTCGTCGTCGTCGTCCTCTCGTCGATGCGAAAAATCACTTAACCAAAGATCTTATCGACGTTGCTCATCGAACGGACGTTGCCAGGACAGCAACGGACTCGTTTCTTTCGCGAGATAAGAATCCGATTTCGAGGAAGCAGGAAGAGTAGCGAATGGTGCACGAATCCTAATATCTACCTCGAGTCAAAGATAAAACTGTTAAGATTCCTTTCGTAGTTTTCTATTTTGCTATATCTCATATCAATATTCATCATTCATTTTATATATACTTAAACCTTTAGATGCATTCTCACTCAAGATTACGTTCTTAGTTTGAACATACTTTATAACGTCGTTATATCTATTTACTTTTATTATACTTTCTCTTGGTATTTTCTAATTTAGATCTTGCACGTGCTCTTTCTAAACCGTATATTTCCTATATATTTCCAGTTGATAAATAGTTAACTATTTATCTATCCTTCTTTCTTTTTTACTTTCTTTTCCAAATATCGAAAGTGTATGCACGTTAGTTACTAATCTCGTTTGTCTTCCATACTAGAGCTAACATTCTTCGAGAGATTCTCAGGAAGTAGGATGCCGAGATCTTAGCTCATTAGATACGGACACATAGCTGACTCTCGACGAGATGAGGACGACGACGACGACGACGACGACGACGACGACGACGACGACGAGAATGACGATCTTCTCTCCCCTTTTTGGAGTTAGGCGCCGATGTTGCCGTAGAAAAGACACCCTTCGAGATTTCTAGCCTACTCGGCACGCTACAGATCTTGTCCCCCTTTCCTTTCTTTTTCTAACCTGCTCGTATATTACAACGAAATACAAATTTTCGAAGCAGCTGCTTCGTGAGCATACCATGACGATCCTTCTGGAAGTAATTTCTCTTTATAGCTATGAGATTTTCTTTTGAAATTTTCGAACATAACAACGCGTCCTTATAAATCCTCTATATATTTTATATATAGCATAATCAAATTGACCGTGTTGCGTTTGCACAACCGATCGCACATATACAATATTCATAATAACAGTTAATGACTATCCACCCAGATTTTATCGTTTAATAATTCAATATATCATAATATTTGCCGGAATATGTAATGTCCCTTGGTATTAATATACATTGGCACGATTCGAATTGCTCGCATTTCTCTAAATCGGTAGTTACAAATTAGAGAATTCATTCCTGGCTGACACTATTACAGAGTTACATGGAACCGCGGAGGAATTTATTGTCGACGCGACGACCGGTGCGTTTTACGGTCGTTATTCTGACTGTTATATTCACGAAGAATTCACGACAAGGTCCATGGAATTCGCGCAGTATCCCCTCTCGGCAATAATATCCGGCGAATATTGGAAACAACGGCAGATTACGTTCCATCGAATATCCCGTTGGAATCTAATCCTAACGCGATTATTATGTTATCGTAGATATTAAATATGAATCTTATAAATCGAAGATGAATCGTATAACTGGTATCTCTACCTTCCGACCGAATCTGGCAAATGTATTTGCATTATTAATCTCGTTCTCGTGAAAGCGACTGCAAATTTACAGCGACCGCGGCCTTTAAAATGCACCAAGATTTTATCGTTAAATTTGTCACGTACGTATATTCTTTTAGCTCCCAACGTTGATTACAGAAGGACAACGTACCATGGGCGTGTCGTTGCTTCCTCCTAAGCTTCTAATTAAAAGAAGGCTAATAAAAAATTAAATCTTCTCCCTTGGGACGTTTCCTTCCTTTTTTCTTTTTTCTTTCTTTCTTTTTTTACGACAGGAGAATGAACAAATTTCAAAAGGGACTGCCTTTGGATGCCGATGAACATTCCCAGAAAAGTGGAAGAGAAAGTTTGGAATGTCTCAGGATATTTGTCAAGATCGAAACCACACCCATAACTGAGAATTCATAAATCACAATCACCGATAATGATCGCAGGAGTCCATTTCGTTCGTTTTGATCCATGACCCTTTTCGTCGCAAGATGAATTCGTACGAATTCGTAGGACGAGAGAAGAACCGGTCTCCCTCTCTGAAAACGAAGGATGTCGCACTCGTTTGGCGCTCGTTTGGCGCTCGTTGAGCCGCTCGTAACATCGTGGAATGCGAAATGTAATTATAGAAGTCTTGCGCCGGAGGGGTCAATCCCCAATTGAACTCCAATTCAGGACGGCCTGCTTCTCGTCGCGCGTCTCCTACGTGTACGTACATACATTAGTGTTACACACATATACACACGCACGCACACACACACACACACACACACACACACAGAGGCAGAATCATCCAGACACACGGATGACCCGAACGCGTCTATGGACGTCGTAACGAGCGTCCCAACCAGTAGAATTTGGTCAAGTTTAACGGAGCGTTAGAATCGAGGAGAGACAACCTAGCTAATGGTGGGAAATTCAGTAGTATCGATTCGATATATCTTGAGATACACACACACACATATATATGTGCAAGTAATGATAGAATAGCAAATACTTTGAAATGCATATATACATATATAATCGTGAGATAGAGAGAAAGAGAGAAAGGCGACACGTTTCGATTGAGACACCGATATCAAAAGCGTATTACAACTTTGATTTATGCCGCACACGCGATAAGTAAGTTTCGCGGGATTTCGAGGAAAACCGTCTCTTGTCGGTAAGCACGCTCGGAGAACGCGTTACTACTTCATCCCCGGCCAATGAATTATTCATAAAGGAACGAGAGATGTCTTACCGAATGCAACGTAATGGAAATATTAATAGTTGATGGCCTGACGTTAAAACGGCGAGGTTAAATTTTCCACGCGAGAATTCGATGATTCGGACAGGTGAGTCTTGAGAGATCGCTGTGAGGTCTGTTTAAATATACAATATTTACATAAGCTCGGCTCATTTCGGATAGCCGGCTTTCATCTCAGATTGCAAAGCTATTAATTCCAGATATATCTCAGTCACTCTCGTTATCCGATCATATGTCAATGAGAGCCAACTATTGATTCTATACGTAATTCGAGATAAACGTGAACTTACAATTACTCGGTTTGATCCGCACTTCCTATATATATGTATAGTCTTTTCTCAACTTGCCGTTTTCAACTTCTCAGCTCCTACATTTCAAAGAGATCTGAGGGATTAAAAGAGGAAAAGATAAAAGGAGAGAGAGAGAGAGAGAGAGAGAGAGAGAGAGAGAGATCGTTAAATTAGTATCACGATTTCTAATGCGAAACAGCAGTCGACAAATATCTTTTTCGTTTTGTTCCTTGCGAACAGGAAGGTACGTGTGTTTTTCGAAATAACAATGCTATTCGAGCCAATCTTCCGTACAAAGGATGGTAGAAATATTTTTCACAAACTTCGCGCTGCAAACGAATTCGTAATAAAGGGATGGGAAGCCCTCGAGACAACGTTTAACCCGACGAAAAAGTATTTAAAGTGGGAAAGGCGGAATAATAGCATTGAAATTAATTCCCGAAGGGGGAAAAGGCCCGAGTCACATTCGTTCGTTATCCTCGAAAAGGTATTTCCACTAGAACGTTTATTTCCCCTGGTGTTTAGGTAATTTCCTTTTTGGACTAGTTATACCGAGAAAATTCGATGGATCTTGGAAGAATACGAACTTTAGATAGAGCTTAAGGATTCTTTTTAAATTCGATCGTAGCAATGGTGGTCGAATCGATGTCTCGTTGAAAAATAGGAAGATAAGGGAGAAGAAGGAAAAGAAAGATTTAGCGATATGCAGACGATGGTGGTGACTTGGAAGGAAGGAAGGAAGGAAGGAAGGAAGGAAGGAAGAAAAGAAGAAAGGAAGAATCAGACAAAAAATAAGAGAAAGAAGAAAAGAAAAGTAAAAGTAGGAAGAAGAAGCGTAGTCTCGTAGCTGGCGATCGATAGTCAACCTGGATCTCGGTACGATAGTGTCGAGGGGAGAAGGTTCCGAAATAAAGTGCCTGCAATATAAGCTGTCGTGGAAGAAGGCGGACTTAAGCTAGGGAGCTTAGCCTCGCGAATGATCTTGGGTGTACCTTATCTTTCTCTCTCTCACTCTCTCGATATATGTATACACTTGTGTGTGTGCGTGCGATGCTTACACCTATGTTAACCCACAGCAGATCGTTCATTCTCTCTCTCTCTCTCTCTCTCTCTCTCTCCCTCTCTCTCTCTCTCTCTATTTCTATACGCACACCCACGACTATCACCGAATTTTCTTTTTCGGAATAAAAAGGGTATGGACGATAATCGGATTTCTTCTCGGCGATAATGCAAAATGTGCTTCGCGTACGAAAATTGGAAGAGCTTGTAGCTCGCGTCGTAGAATCTCGCGTTTTTCGTCAAAAAGATGAACAAGAAGAAGAAGAAGAAGAAGAAGAAGATAAAAAAAGGAAAAGAAAAGAGGTGATCGAAGGGACGTCGCAACGTATGCTGTCGTCGTCGTTGTCATCGTCTATACGAGGATCGTCTTATAAGAGAAGAATCTCAGAGATTGCCTTATCCTAAAGGGAAAGAGGGTGAGGGTAAGGTCGATGGAAACACTGACAATAGTATGGGTATTGCTATCTCCTCGTTCTGTCTGCTCTTCTTTCTCTCCTCTTTTCTTCATTCTTCCTTCCTTCCTTTCTCCCTTTCTTCTTATCCGTCGTTTTCCGCACATCAGCCCTTGTAGCCGATTTACTTCCCTGCATAGTCCGTCCAAGACGCATTCTACGTGCCCTGTGAATCGTGCACGTTGTAGCTATGCACCTACGTATACTATAGACTCTCCGAATGGTCCGAAGGCAGACAGAAAGCATACGGAGTGTGGGAAAAACGGAAGGAAAGCACGTCTCGTTCGTTTGATCGTCCTTGGCTCCCCGACAAGGACCACGCGGAGCACGCTAGGAATGGCAATATGGCGCGTCGTTGCGCAGACCTTCCTGATTTTCCGGAATTCGTTTAAATTAAATCCGTCAACGGTAAGAAGGGAAAGAAAGAGAGAGAGAGAGAGAGAGAGAGAGAGAGAGAGAGAGAGAGAGAGAGAAGTAGGTGGATAGATAGATAGAGAAGGAGGAGGGAGGGAAAACGTAAGATTAAACTACGCATTGAACGAAGTCTCACGAAAAATGCTCGTTTACGTGGCAAAGATTTACTTTATTCCAGAGAAGCTGGAAAGGGAAGGAGATAGAAAGAAGGAAGAGGAGAGGGAACCAAGTGGAGCCAGTTTCCAGACCCAAGTTCTATACGTAAATCTGGTTTATCTCGAGTGCCAACCGATCGAATGCAGATTATAGAGCTAGCTCTTTGGACCCGTGGCTTAAGTCTTGCTGGTAGAATTGACCGTAAGCCGGTTGGAAACTGCTAAATGTATAACGAAGTGGGTCTGCTCGAAAGTCCTCCTTATCGATAGTAGCGGTTGCTCTGCGGGAGCGAACGATATCGAGAAATACAGAAAGAGACCATTTATGTTTCCTACGAATTTGATTCATCCTTTGGTAGATAGTACGACAGAAATTTATTATCCCACCTGTACAAGCATATGACACGTGCATTTGTTCCGGCTTTATTGTCTTCCTTGGAAATATAAAGTAACAAAAATGATTTAAAAGAAAAAAAAAAAAAAAAAGAAAAGAAAAGAAAAGAGAAACAAGAGAGATGAAACAAGTTATCTAGTCTCGATCATTTATCATCAGCAACATTCCAAGCAAAACCAAGGAGGAAGAGCTTTTTTTCTTTTGTTCGACGGTACAGTGCATACGTTTTCAAGAATTTATTCGGGTTAACGATTCATTTGATTCAATCCGTTTGAACGAGGCAAATCCGTGTTGGTCTTTCCTGTTCCAAGGATGAACGAATCTACACGTTTTAAATCCTGTCCAGAGCGCGATTGTCTCGTTTCTCTCGCCGAGGAATCGTTGTCGTATGTATGTTAAATTAGCATTTCCTTGCAATCCATATTTTTCCATTTTTCTTCTTTTCTTATCACTATGATCGCTCAATTCAATTTTTGAATATTTTTGCTTTATAATTCCGTATAATTAGTTTGCTACATGCGCGAACCTTTTAAACAAATTACTTGCCAAACATTAATATTCTTACGGTCCTTTCACAGAGAAAAACGTTCGACCAATTATGAGATAACTTTTATGAAATATACGTATCATCGAATCGTAGAGTCCGCAAACTTTTTCATGTGCAATTTTCGCTCGACGAGCTACGTATCGATAAAATTCTTTGCTAGCTGACAATGCTAGCTTGTAACATAATACACGCACACACTCTCGCAAAGTTCTTCTCACTTAACCCTTCTAATGACCTCTCGCGCCATAACGACGAGCCTGACGTTACATACATTAGCCGCAGGGCGAGCTGGGCGTTTGGCGACAGAAAGGGCGACGAATAGAGCGAGAAAGAGGGTGAATCCAGACTTTCTCCCTCTCGTTACTGGATTAAAAGTGAATTTGAGTCGTGCCTGACGAAATGCCAGAGACGAGCCGAAAAGCAACCTCGCAAATTTCTAATTTTCCCATCTCTCTCTTTCTATCTCTCTCGTGTAATTACGCGATCGTTATTTGATTACGTTCGTCGAGTTCATTTTAAGCTCGTCATGGAAAGGAAACAACTCTCTTCTGCCTACGTTTGCTTATATTACGTCTATTGAAAGAAAAAAGAGACGGGAGGGGAGGGGAGGGGAGGGGAGAGAGAGAGAAATTATGAGTTGATTATTTAGAACGATTTCGTAACACCGAGAAGGTCGTAAGTCGAGGACTTTCTATCCTCGTAATATGTAAGCTTCGTATATAAATCTAGAACTATACGTATAGGATTTTGAGTGTTAGACGAATCGGTGGAGTTAATACGTGCAATGAAACTCATGAGAAAAAGCGTCCTGGTATATTTAGTCGGACGGGTCATTAATTTTTCTCATCGTAAATCCCAAACTCAACGGTCAACTTCAAATCCTCGCGTTCACGGCCGATATCGGTATCTTTGGCGTGCTGGTAAAGTACGTAAGCGCGATCTTCAGTGGCCCAGAAAGATAAAAGCGTTGACGGTTCATTGGAAAAACAGGTCATTATTTTCGTTAACTTTTATCGTAAGCTCAGACATAAAAACGACACGAAATGAGTCACGTTCAGTCTTTGGGAGAATGGTGTCGGTGAAAATATCGAAAGTCTTCTCGGAGAGGCATTTTACAATGACCTTTTAATTTCACGATAATGCTACGAATCGACGATTAAGAGAAAGTTGAGACTTTGTTGAAATAGGATCTATTGTGTGGATTCAAACTCGTATATCGCCGTGAGCGCTACTTCCATTAACAATAATATTTGTATGATCCTCATAACAGGATCCGCAGTCGAGAGAGAAGCAGCTCGGAGTCGTATCTCATCACTTTCGAAATCCCATTAGACGAGGCTCGTGTTTCGAGGAAGCTTCGCGAGTCGATATCAGTTTCGAAGTCAGCCGCGGGGCCGCATCTAGTCGCGGATTTTATACCCGTTCCGGGCGAGTTCTCTCCTCTTCTAGAGTTCTATTTCGAAATTTAGATGCCACGGGGCAATGTAACGTCACCGACATTAAATACTAAATCTCAATGAAGAAAAGAGAGAAAAATAGGAACGCGAGAACTCGTTGAATGTGTCGGACCATTCACGATTTATCGAGCGAGCTTTTACGGATGACAAAGCGGAGAATGACAATGGATACCGCATGTTACGCGTTTTATAGTTAATCTTCGAACGAACATTGAGCTTGCAAGGCCATAAAAATATTCTACTTTATTCTCGCGTACTATTTATAAATTCAAGAAACTTTTTTCTAGGAAAAATAAATCCAACCTGATACTCTAAGAATCATATTTAGAATATCTATTTGGATAATGATGTATTCCAACGCGTGCACATAGCGTAATACGAGAACGAGTATATTATCCTTTCGCATGTTGGATGAGCTGAGAGATCTAGAGGAAGCTTTCCTCCTCGTTATATTTTATATACGTGTAACATGCTGCTCCATGACAAGATTATCCTCGACGTTTAGATGGTAGTACATCATTGCTACGAGTATTAACTTATTTTCCAGTTTCTTCCATCTTTAGGATGGTACATCCTTATAATTGCGAGATTCTTATTACGATTTCAGTAGTCCTGAATCTTTCAGGAATTGGAAGAGAGAGAGAGAGAGAGAGAGAGAGAGAGAGAGAAAGCAGACGGTTGTTTCTTCCAATTACGCCGAAGAAACATCGCGAGCCATTATAAATTGAGTTCGACGTTTTCTCGTTCTTCCGAAGATCTAACTCCAATTATCGATATCAAACGTCAGGACAAGTCTCGTTTCCACGAACGTATTACGTATCGGACTAAAGGAGGAAGCAGGTCTCGTAAACACGTGCGCGTTCTCTCGTGCTCGTACTCGTGCTTGGCAAAGCGTTAAATCACAATGCCAACTATGCGTAGAGTGTCTACACGGTAGGAGATTCTCGTATCGCGCTAACCATTACGGTGAATGCCTTTTCGTACACGTGGTAAACACTCGAACTGTTCGTCGATCTAAGAAAAGAACGTATCGTATTAACCTTGAGAGAGGGACAGGTCGAGGCATTAAACTACAAACAAGTTTTGTCGACAGATCATACTCTATGTCCTTGAGATGTAAATACGCGTATTTCAGTCGTTCGTGGGACTTCGTCCTGGTAACGAGACTTCTCATATATACGTATATCGTATCGTAAGTTCGTAATATTTGTAAAATAGTGCTCATTAAATCTTATTAGATCTTAGGGAGAAGAAACGATCGTAGGACGTGAATGGGAAAAATATGAAAAGACAATGGTAGTGAGAGGCGGTTGAACGTTTAAAAGGACGCATCGATGTATCTTCGTATACGTACACGGCGTCGCAGCGATTGCCGGTGAATGACGAGCGTCATTAGTTCGTCGACGTTGTCAATGGATTCATTGCTGCCCATTACGACGTCAAATTCTCTTGTACGATAATCTAGCGATAATGAGAGCTCGTTAAAGACGAACCCAGGGATAACGGGGCGTAACTACTTGCCTTCTACGTGGATCGATGCGCTCTCGTACACGTGCTGTTCCTCTCAGCGTCGTTGTACCTCGCGTCCCTTTTTCCAACCCGCCGAAACCTTTTTCCTTTCCTACCTCTTTTTCTACTTGCTCCGAGTTCAAAGTACCGGACGGAAAATTAGTAGGAGACGTCGAAATAATTGGAGGAAAATCGACGATATCGTTCCCTCTTGCTTTTCCTTTTTCTCTATCATCTTCTCTTTTGCCGAGCGACGAATAGTTACACCGTGTTAATCGTTTCGTCGATAACGCTCCGGCTAAAGAGGATCGTTAAATACGAGACAAGATAACAGAGAAAAAAACAAATTCTACGCTTACCAATGACGATGTAATATATTATCTTTAGTATGTTGTTTCTATGTAATATGATATGTAAGAAAGATAACATTCTCGTAGTTCATCTAATTCTAATTCATAGTCTCATTAAGTTTCTGATACTCGTTCGGTTGCTAACTAATTACTCATATGCTTAGTGTTTCGGATCGGTGTATACGCTTTCTAACTAATTCTTTCTAGTTATTTTCTTTTTTTTTTTTTTTTTTTTTTTTTTTTTTTTTCAGAAATAACTTGGTTAAAAGTCACAAGCGAACGGTGCCGCTTCTCAAAATCAATTTCAATTATCTCGTTAATCCAGTGGTCGGACCGATACATTTCGCGTCGTTTAGGCGTGCAACCCACCCGCGGTATCATTACACGGTGTAATTTTATCGGGCGCGATCTCGTTCACACGTTATTAGATAACAACGAAATAATGTCGTTGCGAAGGTTGAACAGCGAGAAGGTTAATCCATGAATGGTTTTTGGTTCCCGCGTTTATTTTAGGTTCTATCTGCCTTCCTCTCGACCATTTCTATCCGTACCTATTTAAAATAATCAGCTAACAAGTACTATCGGCCGATCAGATGTACAAGCTGATATACTCCTGGGATCTGTGTACTCTCTCACCCTTTTACATGGCAGCTTACACAACCGAGATTTCTCGTTTTACAAGCGACCAAGCAGGAGATTTGCTTTCGACTAACCGGTATCTTGCGATACTAGAAATTCTGAGAACTCCAATTAATTAATCCCGCGAAGTAAGATCTAGGCCGACGAACTTGGGATCCAAATTCCTAGATCTTATTGTTAATAAAATATTGCTGAAATAAAAAGCAAAATTGAAAATAAACTCTATAATAGTTGTTTCTGTTTCAGATGGTAACATCGAATTAAAAAAGTTCTCTGGGTCAACTTTAAGAAACACGGTGATCACGATTGATCAATCGTCAGTGTTTTCAGATGTAAAGAGACGAACATATCGTCATCAATTTGGGACAACATTCGAGCATAAGAGAGGCTTATATAATCTGAAGTGGCAGCAGACGAGCGATGGTAAGTTTTAGAGACGATCTCTCTCTCTCTCTCTCTCTCTCTCTCTCTCTCTCTCTCGCTCTCTCTAAGTAGCACGAGCGAGAAGGAGAAAGATAAAGAGAGTCTCTGGCGCCACTCGAATCCCAGAACCATTCTACCGGATATAGGTACTTACCCTTCAGCTTCCGCAAAGTGAATTACCCCCCTAAAGCACTCTCGCGCGCATATACGCGTCCCACATGGACACACAAACACACGTACGATCGGATAGAAATAGTTATGTCGTGTCCGACATAAGAGCATAGCTATCCTGTCTCGACACATGGATTCACCTAGCCGTTTTCGTCACCGCTATTAATCGCGTTAAGCTCATCTCCGGTGAGCGCGAAAATGTGTTTTCTGTGCGTCCTACGAGAAAGGCAATTTTCCATCGCGAAATGGCGAATCCACGAGAGATAACTCGATGCCTAGCGAATCGGCGAGAGATAGAAGAGAGAGAGAGAAAGAGAGAGAGAGAGAGAGAGAGAGAGAGAGAATGAGAGAGATAGAGATAGAAAGGGTGAGTGGATTTTCGTTCGAGCCGTTTCTCCTCGCCGGACATGTGGGATTAATCAAAAATTTCGTCGGCCGATCGACTATGTCTGCATCCATGTATATACATATGTACGTGTATGTTATGGACAAGGTATAATTAGTATCGACGATGTTACCGGGGCGCGTTTTATCGACACGTCACGTTTCTACGCTCGCGGATCGACTCGTTGCTCTTCCTATCTCGATTTTGATCGGAGTTGACGGATGACTCGTTGATAGCGTTACGACGGATACGCTCCTAGCGCGTACTTTCACGTTAGTCTTCATCGGAGAATAAAGAACAGATCCTTCGATGTCGTTTGAGAATTGAAATCGAATCGTATCTTGACTCGGTAATGGACTGTAGGGTAATTTTTAAACGTTCGTAACTCTTGATATCCGTGCAATCGAATTGCTTTCTTTCTCTTTCTCGATATCTATCATCGAAACCTTTCAACGACGGGACGATCGAAGGAACGATTTTTCTTTTTTATGCGAGTTAAACACGTTATGGCGCACGTCGACGCGTCGATAGGCACGATCCGCGTGGGCGAACAATGCTCAGGTAGTTGCATTTAGCCGATACGCGTCCACGAAACATGATTCATCGCGCGTGGCAGTCATTACACACACGCACACACAAACACAAACACAAACATACATACACACGTACGTACTCTCAAACTCTATTTCTGTGATATCAAAACGCGAACGCGGATCCAAAGGTACTTCGCGTTTAACGCCAATGTAACAACGTATTGTACGTTTTGCTCCGTTTATCCTGCCCCACGTGTAATGACCATCATTAAAACGAAACGCATTTGTCAGTGAGGATCGTACAAATTAGTTATTAGTTTGCTCCCACGATAATACCTCGAAGTTGGAATAATTCGGACGATATCGGACACTTGTCGAGGATTATTCACTCGTAATGTCAAAAATTACTGAATATCAAGATCCGGTTATATAATGTAGCAGACATTTTGATAGACTTTTGACAATTACTTATATTATTCTTATATAAACGAGATATAAATACTTATTTATAATTTAAATAGAAGAAAATGTACTTGAGCCTCTCGTAAACGTTGCTTGATGAAGAGAAGAATTGAATAGATCGATAGTAGTGGCTGTAAAACGAGTTGAAATATGATCGAACCTCTGGCATTATATATCGTGAAAGGATATTCTTCGAAATTTTACGTTCCTACGTGATAGTAAATTTCTATGCCTAAGCGAGTACCGTAAAGAGGAGTGTACGAAAGCAACTAGTGAAAGAGAGAGAGAGAGAGAGAGAGAGAAAGCGTACAATAGAGCCGTCGAGGCGATGGAAAGAATACGATAGATGCAGATAAGGTCGCAGCAAGGTGGAACCGCGGATCGACTTTTTTTCTTTCTCTCTTCTTACTTTTCTCAACCGTCGATTCGTTCTCGAGCGGTTGAATCGGAAGAAGCGACAGCACTATGGCTTTGTTCTTTGGATCTTCGCCACTTGAGATAGCGCGTCAACGGACTTGAATTCTCTCTCTCTCTCTCTCTCTCTCTCTCTCTCTCTCTATCTATCTATCGGTCTCTCGCTCTGTCTCTTTTGTTAAGATCCTGCCTGTAGGTGCATCCTCTAACAACGCGTACAAGCCTATATACTCGAATCGTTAGAACTCTAGGTATGGGTATATATGTATATATATATATATATATATATATATATGGCTGTCTATATATGGGTTTATATGTATAGTGCATATGTATGCTAAAGGAGTAACTCTTTGCATCTACATACCGTTTGCATCTCCACCAGTTGCAACTGCACGAGGCAATCAAACGCTAACGCAAAAACGATCCTTCGTTCTTTTCGTTCGTTCTAATTCCGGTCCGTGAGAAAAGACCAACATATTTTATCGAGTAGTCGTACGACTACCGTGATATTTCACGATACGATCTTACCCAACATGAAAGAGATCTCTCATTGAGGTGGAAAGTAACTCGTCTTAATTATCGCATCGAGAGAAGCGAATAGTAGAGCCGGTAATCACTTTCAATCGGTGCTGTTATCTCGAAATAATCACGAGGTCGTGTACGTATAGCGTCTATATCGAGAATATATACGTTTCGTGAGAGCCCCGTTTAATTCACGGAACGTCAAAGCTCGGTGAGTCTTAATACGTGTATATATCATGAAGCATTGGACTGCTCGAGAGACGTCGTTCTGCGTACAGGCGTATATTTACGTGGGTCGTACGTGTAGCCGGCTCGTTGCCGTTGAAAGGTCTCTCGCGTGTAGCATAGATAGAACGTGTACACGCGTAGTATGCTAAATTCTGAGCATGCATCGCGTAAACGTTGCGGTCCGTCGAGCGACGTCGGCGACGGCATGCAGGAGGCCGCACGGCTATCTGCTATGTAGATACCAAACATATTCCATCGGACGGTACATTGATGTATGACCAAAGTCACACCAGAAAGAGAGAGAGGGGAGAGAGAGACATGGAGAAAAGGTCGAGCATGCTAATCGTGAGGTAAAACGACTCGTATCACTCTCTCTCTCTCCCTCTCTCTCTCTCTCTCTCTCTCTCTCTCTCTCTCTCTCTCTTCGAACTACGGAGCGGTAGACATTGTCAGGATTAAAAATAATTCTCGTTGATAGAAATGAAAGGAAGGTAGAAAGACGCATTCAATATTATCTCGCGGACGGGACATATGCACCTACTTCTCTTTTACGCGTACGTCAGAGAGCAATTTTCCAGAGTATGGAAAAAAGTTATCTTTCTACGTACGAGGAAATCTTTTTTCTTTTTTACGAGAACAAGCGAATAATCAGCGATATTAACTCCTGGAATATATTCTCTTCCGCAATATCCTTAAATGGTCACACTAGCGTGCGTTAAAGCGCGCTGAGAGATAACAAGAAGATCCTGGTACAAATGGAGAAAACTTTGAAAATTGTTACTGCCAAGAGTAGCACATGCGAGCAATCAGAATAAAGTTCGCGTAGGAGTTCGAATCGTGGGAGTGACGCAAATCGGCGGACACATAAAATTCTCTTGGATCACCGAGAGCAGCATTCTAATTTGGTTCTTCTCTCGTAACGACCGTGAACGAGCCGATAACGAGGACGGGCTTGTGTAACGATCCGATCCAGAAAAACGGATAACGTTTTGAGAGTAGTCGAATGGTGGAAGAAGAAAAAGAGGAAAGGGGAGGAAGTCGAGGAATGAAAGGAATCTCTGGTGCGAGGCAAAGATCGAATCGGTCGATCGACTTCACCGTCGATGAGCATCGACGCATCGGCAACGATCGTGACTTTTGCACGCTCCAGTGGACCTCGATGATCGCGCGTACCTAGCGCAAGAAGACCAAACCAAGATCGTACGTTCCATTCTCCTTCCTCGCCATCCTATCTCGTACTGCCGACAGTTATGCCCTCAGGCTTCTACAGAGGAGAAGGGTATCTCGAAAACGTCCTAGGATTCTCTTTACATCGTCTTACGAACAACGACGACGACGTGTTCGAAGATAAGTCTCTGACTTCCAACATTCTCTTTCTTCAAGGGTCTTGTATATTCGAGTTCGTACACTTAATAACCATAATAGAACTCTAGAGTGCCCTCTCTTCTCGTGTGTTTCAAAAAAAAAAAAAAAAAAAAAAAAAAAGAACTCTCGATGGACGTGAGACGGAGATATAATATGTACGTACTTAAATGTATAGGTTTCACAATACCGAAGAACACTTGCGTTTGTGAGAACGACGAGACTAGTGCGATGTAACGCTTTATTCGTAGCAAAACGAGCGTTGAAAATACCTTTCGCCTCTTTGTATCGAGCTCTTGGCCCCGCCGCCACTTGACGCTCATAGCAAGCCGCGATATTACTGCGACGTTGAAAGTTCCGTCGAATGTGAGATTAATGAGTCGACAGAAAGCCGGTAAACGTGCTTCATTATATGCTTTAATTGCACGGCTTTTGCTTGTTCGAAATATAAATCGGTTGACCCGCGTTATCGAGGGTCCTACGTTTGCCGGGATGTAATTTTATGCTAAATCTGCTGAATTCGGATTAGTTTCCATTGACCTCGAATTTGTAGATCCCACCGACTCAACTCTGTCTGTTTCAGAGATTTTTACGTTGTCTATCTCTTTGATATATCTTTCTTCGAAATCTGTTGATCCGAAACGCCGCCTTTATTTATCGAATTGAAAAAATGGAACGTCCAAGTGTTCCCGCATACGATCATTAAAATTCATACGCACGTTTTAATCACTATAGCGAATGTAATGGTAGACGTAACTCTGAAATCCCTCTCTGTTGCACTGGAAAAGGCACCGAGGCAAAGTGAAAGGGGAAGGAAATCGAAAAAGAAAGGGGGAAAAACGGGTCAGCGATTCCCTTTATCGGAACGTTACTCCTCCTTCGCTTTGGAGTTTTATCATCGTCGCACTTGTATGTAAATACGCATGTTCGCGTGTGAGTCTGTAGCTGAGTGAGTTCGGAACACAGCACGTATGACACGAACGAACAGAGGCACTTATATTCGCGAGCTAACCGCAGAAACTCGTGGTACCCGAGCGCGAATACAGTCACCGTGACTCGCTTCGACTAATTAAACGATATTTAAGCGAGCGGAAGGCAGAGGGGCATTGAAACGTAACGACCGACTGCGATTCATGCAAATTCAACGACTTCCGAGCCAAGCGTTTCTATCCTTCTCTTCCTCCCTTTTCTTCCTTCCCCCTTATCTCTCCCTCTGGACCTTTTCCCTTTCCCTTTCTCTCTATCTCGGAAGGTGGCCTTTCGAAATCCCTTTGATTCGTGCGAATGAAATTGCCATAAATGACTTTCTCTCTACACTAAAACTCTTCGTCGGTACTTCATTCGACGAAGGAGTACTAGCGGCAATAACGTTAGACTAGATGAAATATTGGGAACAATTCTGAAAGATTTCTTTGCTCGAACTAAGATAATCGAAAGTTTTACTTCCTCGTTAGCAACCGGACGAAATTAAAGGAACGTCGCCGAGAGATACTTTCAAACTTGAGATTCGGAGCAATATCGGACGATTATGGTGGTCCAAGGATGCTGAGAGAAGAAAAAGGGAAAAAAAAGAGGAGAAAGAAGAAAAAAGTTAGAGACGGACATTTCTCGAGGAATAGCCTACCAGAGAAGTTGTGACCATACGACCGTGAGAAAAAAAATTACACCTCTTGTCGAGAGCAAAAACTTGCTGCAGCTGCACGTTAGACGCAATCCAGACACACGTGCACCAATCGTAAATCGCACCTTCCCTACGTAAAGAAGTTTTCTGGTCGGAAAATGTGAATTTCGCTTTGTGACGTCTCTCAATGTGCGTACTTCTTCCTTTTCTCTCCCTCTCTCTCTCCCTCTCTCTCTCTCTCTCTCTCTCTCTCTAAGGAGAAACTGTCGCGATACAAGTTTCGCAAGGAGGAAAGTTTAGCATGGCCCGTTTCTAACTATGGATATATCCGTAGTTAGGAATCCGAACACACGGGTGGTATGTGCACGGCAAGACAATGCATCACCCTTTTCCACCTTCTCTCTCTCTCTCTCTCTCTCTCTCTTTGTCACGGTTATAGGGATCTGAAATAGGCAGTAATTTGGTTTCGCTACGAACGAGCATGAGAGAGAGAGAGAGAGAGAGAGAGAGAGAGAGAGAGGGAAAGAGAGAAAGAAGGCAAAGCTATACTCCAAGGAAAGTAGTAGTAGGAGGAAGCGGGCGTGCGTCTGCACAGCAAAGAGTTTACAGCGTTCATAAATTTCCTTTGACGCGGAAAGATCGACGATGCGTGACTTCGATAGATTCCAAATCTATCTCGCATCCCAACCTCCTTTTTTATTACTTTTATTATTATCTTGTCGAAAATTTTATGAAGATTCTTTGACATTTGATTTAATCATACTTTTACTAGATAATAATTAAAATGAAATTGTATCGATTGTCTCTGTTTTTTAATGTAATTGACCCAATAATTCTAGATTTTTTTTATAAACTAGATTCGAGGGGCTTCTAAAAATAGAACCCTCAGGTGAGGGATGCTGCAATGTCACGTGTGATGATCTAGAAAGGGCCAATGCACGATGAACAAGGTATTCTTTGAGATCGAAATCCTCAATATAGCCGGGGTAAGCTTTGTCCGTGTGAACCAAAGTCGACCACCCTCTTTTTCTTTCTCTCGTTCCTTCTTTCTTCCTTTAGGCATGCCATTGCGATGCTATTCACGCGCGTGCACTTCGACGGACAAGATATTTCGTCAGAGAACACGCTTTATTCTCATCGACGACTATCATATATATATATATATATATATATATATATATATATATATACGCTGTACAGGATTCGATAAATTGTACGAGCTGTCTTATATCAACGACAAAACGTTTCGTGGAACGTGTCGCACTGGATCTGACAGGTCTCTTAGTTCGAAAAGAACGCGTTAGTTACGGATGGCTGAATACTAAATATACATTTTTTGATATCATTAATTATTTGAGTGAGTTCCGACTTGATAAAAACAGAGCGTCATTCCATTATTTAAAATATCATAATTGCATTTACAATTATTTAAGAATCTCTTTTCGCCTTAACAGCAACAAATTTACTTTCACCGCAAGTTCCGAGAAGGAAAACCGCATTGTCTCTTTAAGCGGTCAATCGATAGACCCCCGACTCAATAGCTTTGGTGCGAAAGAAAAAGAAAAAAGAAACTCGAGCCAATTTATCTTCTTAACACGTCCTTTAATCAGATTTAGCCTTCCCTAAATACACTCCTCCCTCGATAAAGGAACCGAGTCATTGTTGTGGTGGTTACCTCGAAAGAATAGCGTGCGAGTGGACATACAACGCACAGTTATCGACGATATAGAGGGTATATAGGATACTCGGCTGGCTCGTCGTTAACGTTCGCTCCAGAGGACAGTGCGAGAGAAGCGGAAGAGCTACATAACAGGAAGAGGGAGGTCGACGCGAAGGAGAGAGAATAGATACGAGCTTCCTACGAGGGAGGAAAAGATTTATGATGCTCGTGCGTCAGCCAGCACGTCTCAATTTCGGGATGCCGCGAGTCAGGAGCCGTACTCGGTTCTCTCTCTCTCTCTCCCTCTCTCTCTCTCTCTCTCTCCCTCTCTCTCTCTCTTTTTTCCCTTTGTTGTCCTACGGGGAGATGAGAGAAAAGGAGAGAAAAGAGAAAGAGGGTGAGAGGATAGTACGGCGATAAGAGGAGCGGGTAACAAAAAAACTCGCTGAGATAGGGGTTGGTGCGGGCGAGAAGAAAGAACACGGAAGCCGTCGAACCGAGCAACGCGCGCGAGCTCTGCGAACTTTCTTCCCTTTTTTTAGCACATCGTTCCTCGCACACCTTGGATTACGTCGAAGTAAATGCTTGGCCGCTTCTATTAACCCTTTTCTTTTTACTCCCATTTTTCACCACATTCACCTACGGCGTCTTCTTCATGGCAAGAGTTCATCAAAACTCGTTAATATCAAAATGAACTTTTCATTGGATAATGTGAAAGCTGCGAATAGAACTCTGGTTATTAGTTGTATGAAAATAAAAAGTTGTACGAAACTATATTTGTAAATCGTTTGATTTCGATTTCATTTCAGATCTAGAAATTCGAGTCGTCCGGCTTTTTCGCAAAAAAGTTTTCCTTCGTCTCAAACATAGCTCAACTTTTACTATGTACTCTGATAAGATTTCATCGAAAGTGGAAATAAAAGGAAGAAATTAAATCTCTCAGCGGTTTCCTCAGGAAAAATAACGCACGGTCGAAGATACATCTATGGCTCGTAAATTCCGTCCGTGGAGTTCGAGTTTCACGACGATTTTTCTCTTTCTTTTACTCTATTCCGAGGATCCGTCCTAAGTAAACACGCGTCTCTCCTTTGTTTCAAGCTCGACGGGTTACAAAAAGAAGTCGTTGTCTTTCTACCAAAGGCACATTATTTTTCCTCGCCGTACAAATTTTCCCGCGATAAGCCAGAGGGTAGAGAAAGATAAAGAGAAAGAGATAGATAGATAGAGAGAGAGAGGAGAGAGAGAGAGAGAGAGAGAGAGAGAGAGAGAGAAAAAAGTCATCGATTAGTTGCAGTCGCCGGACAGAAAGCAAGGATCGCGAGGAGCCGATAAAACGGAGCGACTATTAACGCCGGAAATTGCGGAGAATCGTCGATTATTCCGTCGGCAGAGAAAACGTCAACGAATTCGAAAGTTCACGATGTGATCCTCGCCGTGCTTGCCGAGAGGACAATTTTAATATGACTTTTATGAAACGTTCTAGCTCTTATTTTACTTTGAATAACACGGAACGCGATATCGTTTTCAGTTTGAAATTTTCCGCGTGAAAGCTATCCGGAAATATTCTCTAGAATTATTCGCATTCCGTTCTTAGGACTTTCGCGAAGCAATCACGAGTTCCTTTTACATAACACAAAGGAGAGATTCGCCTACACGTTTGCCCTTTTCTATTTAAAAAATCGCCAATATGTACGATCGATTCCTTCTTACATAGCGAAACAACAAAGGAAGTAATCTTTCGAGATCGAAATTCAGGCTGTTTCCAGAGCTCTTTGTTCGCAAAAATCGAAGACGCTATCTTCTCACAGATTGTATTGTTGTACTTTGCGAGATAAGGTACTTTTTTTTTCTCTTGAATAGAAACTTTCGATGTATAAAATTGTTAAGATCGCTCGACAAAGGACACATTTTTATTTGCAACAGTTGCAGAATGTTGTCCTCTTTAGTAGCGACAATTAGTACTCTATCTTCTTCGATTCTGAGAAATGAAAGAGAAACGAATTGGTTCAGGTGGCATCGTCCGTTAGACTAAAGAGGAAGAGGAAACGCACCTGGTGGACAATTGCACTCGGTGACGTCGCGTTTGATCCTGAAGAGTGCCGCCGAGGCAGCACTCGCGGGTGCGAGCCTGTGTTGCTCAAATTCTTCGCGCAGCTCCCTCCTAAGCCTCTGCACGAGGACATCCGGCGTCTCCTGGATCCTGCATCGGGCCTCCAGACTCCCGATCCTCGATTCCAAGCGCATCTCGCGATACGTCAGTATCCCTGACACGGCGAGACTCGCGAGACAGAGGGCGCACATCATCCAATTTATACAGGACTCCTTACGGAAGTTCATCGTCATCGTCGGGACGATCGGCGTCGACGTGATTATGTCGTCGTTCGCACGATTACGTTCCTTCTTTTCCCTGGGCGCGTTCGGCAAAGAGGACCACTCGGTGACAAGTCCCGAGGACTCCATCTTCTCCACCTCCTCAAGATTCTCCACCGATTCGAAGACTTCAGGCGCGCCTCATAATCGACTTCCAATCGATCTTTCCCTTTACGAGCGATTCCACGCCGGCATTGTCCGGTTGGAAGCACGCAGCATGCTTTTCCTAGCGTTACTCGAGGTCTTTTCTTTCTATATGTGCGTATACAAGATATATATATCTTTTCCTTCGATCGATCGATCCCACTCGCGTCTAATCGAACGTACGATCGAGCACCTACTCGGATTAACTATCGCGTTACACGTTTCCAACAACAAGTCTCTCCTTTCCTTCAAACTACCAACAAACCGAGTAGTATAGCAACTAGGTATAGCAACTCTCCCGCGAAATACAAACTTTCTATCGTGCAAAACGCGCGCGTCCAAGGAACTTTTGTTCTTTTTCGAAGTAAGAAGAAATCTCTCTCGCTCTTTCTCTCTTTCTCTCTCTCTCTCTCTCTCTCTCTCTCTCTCTCTCTCTCCTTCTTCCTTGAGGAAAGCTAAAGAGTCACGTTCGGGGAAAAAGTAACTCGGGAATGGCGCGAATACGAAGCTCACGGTATGGCATTCGCAGTACGACTGGATGTGGTGGGGCGACGCTCCGTTGAGGGCCGAGGGTTCGTCGGTTCGCGCGCGCTCGCCTTCGCTCGGCCGTCTTCGTGGTCTCTAGCCACCGACTCATCCACCGCCGACCGGCGGCGGACGCGCGTGGAGGACGATCGCTCGACCTAACGTCCACTTCCATTCGCACTGATTCGCCCCCACTGCCCCCCACCATACACGTTCTCAGACCCCACCACCTTCATGCCGCCTCCACACGTTCGTTCTCTCTTTCTCTTTCTTGCACCACCATCAGACACAAGCATTGCCACAGCCACCGCTCTCGAGGCTCCTTTTTTCCTCCTTGCCCGTTTTTTCCTCGCTGCCCATTATCCACTCGGATTACACGGTTGTGAGCACGAACAGGACTCTGAAACTTCTGCGTCGCGATCTTCAAAACTCGAAAGGGCTACGTATTCGACCGGTTGTCGCAAAAGAGAGAAAGAGAGAGAGAGAGAGAGAGAGGGAGAGAGAGAAAGGAAACGGGATGTTCGATAGGCTCGTGTCGAGTGTCGCCAAGTTTTACGTTCACTGTCGGCCATCGAAACTCCGACAAATTGAGCGGTCCGTCCAGCGTGACAGCTTAATTCCTGACCGGCATCCTTCGCGACTATCAATTAGTAGATCGCCGCTTGTCGATTCGAACGAACCTCTCTTCCGCCTACCTACGAAAGGGGAATTTTAATAGGAGAACTCAACGCTAACACACATCGCTAGGGGTGTCCCTAAGTGTACGCACAAACACGTTTACGAAGGACTTCATAATCGACTGAGATCGATCGATCGAATCGAAATACTAGCTCGACGGATATATGCACGCGTCCTTTCTCTCTCTCTCTCTCTCTCTCTCTCTTTCTCTCTCTGTGCATCGGCGACCCCTCTTTGCTACCGCCCAATCGCCGACGGAGGAAGCGATTATGGACTACATCCTGGAACGTATCTACACCGTATGAACGTATGTACGTATGTTGTACGTTCGATGCGATGCGATGCGATGCGATGCTGAATCGACCGTCCTGACATCCTCGTGATGTCCACCCTAGAGAGAAAACCATAGGGGGGCTGATAGGAAGCTGGACGATCATGGGAAATCGATTGGAAATTTAATTTTCTTAGTCTTTTAACGTATCCTTGTTTTTCAATGAGTCTCGATAATGACAGAAGAAAGAAGTGAATCTTAATTATCATAAATGATTTCAGAGAGATCGATGAATATGCAATTTAACGTCAGTCAAATCTGAAGCATTCTACCTTAGTTAGAAAACAGCTGAGACAGCTGTGCAATCAAAACTTATCGACTCATACACCTATTCCGTATACCAGTTAAAAAAAAAAAACTTTAACATCCATTAATAGCTTCGTGCACGTGCCAACGATGAACGTCGGACATAGTTTTCCAGTTGGCCAAGTGGAAGCCGAACTTGTCCATTCCTCATTTTGGTCTGTTCACTAAGATCATCTTACTTTCAATATCCTTTTTTAAAGATCGAACGTCATACTACGCAGGATTATTCTCTGTAATCGAATTAAGGCTATATCCAGTATGATATTCGATCGGATCGAAAAGAGAAACTTGTGGGAAAGAATACTCCAGGCATTATTGGAAAAGTAATCCGTATTTGTTCTCATCCATCAGAACTGATATGATGTTACAGCTGGATATATGAAAAAAAAAAAAAAACAAAAAAAAAACAAAAAAAAAAAAAAACAAAAAAACAAAAAGAAAAAAAACAGAAGAAAAAAAATCGCAAGAAAGAATCTGAAATAAAACTCATAGCAGAAAATCAACACCATTTTACGTATAGGTTTTCGTTCTCTTATAATTTCATTCGTACAATCAATTTCCCACGGAAAAAGAGAGACAGATGTATATACAATGGGAAGCTATTTACATAGGCACTGACACGTAACGATGTTCCACGCATTTGTCGATCGAACGCGTTTAAAACGAGAAGAGAGACATATTGTGGCATAAAGATTACGATATCGATAAGCGTAGAAAGAATGTATCTACTAGCTCATTATCATTGGCACATAGATACATTGCTATAAGTTATAAAATTCTAAGTTGGGAAAAGAGAAAGCGAGCGGGTAAACGTTCCTTTGACACTTGGAAAGGGAAAACATTTTGTAGTTGGGCTCTTTCGGAGACGCACGCGTCGCATTCCAATCCGCTGTCGTCCCAAATTCCCTCGAATCGTTTTGTAGAACCTATCTCCTTGCCTTTTCTCGGTCAAACTGATATTTGTCGATCGAGAAGAAAAAAGTAGAGGGTAAGGACAGAGAAGTGATATTTTTCATTTCGTTTCGTTCGCTCGTTCAAAAGGGCTTCCTTCCTTATCTCTCAGCGTGACCGCGTCCACTTAAGAACTTACACGGACGAATCACCGGAATTTACTGTCTTTTAGCACGCATATCGTGGATTTTAAGAGCGGTGAAATGTTTCATAAATTTCACTCACCTCGCCGCTGAGATAAGCGTAATGTTTTTTGGAAAAGTGATCGGTAAGGGTAAGCTTTTCGATTCGTTTCAATTCGAATTTGCGTCCTTAGATATTTTTTATAATTTTCACCTATTCGATTTATACGATCTTCGTGGGAAGTCCTCGTTTCTCAGGCAAACGGAATTTCATAAAGAACAAGAAATAGAAATATAACCCATTCGATGGTGCATTTCGATGTTCAATATTTCTCAAATTGCGTCTCATATGAAGTACCCATCTTCATAAAGACAAGTGAAATGGGAGAACCTTATGAGACACTCGTTCGAATCCATAATGTCCAAGTATTTATTAAAATTTAATTGTGAAAGGAATAAGAAATGAACGTTGAGAGTCACGGTGATGCGATCGTGTATCGAGGGGTGAAGTTTCTATCGTTGTGGTTAAAAAGTCATCACGGCCGATGCCCTCTTCACGGCACGTTGGTCATCGTTGGGGTGCGGTAGGAGTCGCATTATGTCGCGTTTCCGCCAGGAAACAGGCGCAGTCGGGACATCGACAGTCTCCACCTCATTTCCGAGCCACTCCGAGCTAGGATCCGAGTTCTATGGACCGCGTAGGCGAATCTCCAAGAAACTAACCACGATACAACTCCTTTTTGTTCCTTCCGCTCGAGATGTAATCTGCGGAAATCATCTCCAACCAGTTTCGTACAAGTTATTGTATTTTATTTTTTTTTGCCACTTCTGCCAGTAATTAAACGCTGACTTCAGCTTTCTTTTTCAACGATAACCTTGACGCGTTAAGGAAGTTGTCATTTAATCGTACTACTTTGTTATCATTCTGCTTCATTGAAAAATTTTTTCTCCTGAATCCTTTATTTCGAATCGTACCTGCATACATGTCGTTTCATTACTTTTTTCTATAAACTCGCAGCAAAATACATACATAAGTATCAATCAAACAGATCGTCTAATGTTTTCAACCCTTTAGCTTTCAACTCGTTACACGTTTATCTGTCAGTTTATAAAGACTACTACGTTTGGCCGACTCCTCCGCGAATGGGTCAATCGATCGTAGCTAAATTCCGCATTAAGGTGTTCTCCCTCTCGCATTTATTCCGTCCGCAACTATTTCAAGAGATGTTTGATGAGATTTCGTATCACGCTAAAGAAAGTCTAACCAATTTAGACGAACCCAATTGATTTAATTTCAACGCGGAAAATGATGATTCCAATTCGAACGCCAAACACATTTCCGAAATAACGAATGTGCATACTTAATCTTTGTTCCCATTAACTATTTTGACGTACGACTCATACTGCGGAAACGATAACAGACAACCCGACGTCGATTCTATTTCGAGAAAATCGATCTGAAACGTGGAAAATCAAATAAACTCTCACAGTATGTTTGTACGAAAGGCAAGCTGGCGTTGTATGTAAAAATGTGTTGTCGCAAAAAAAAAAAAAAAAAAAAAAAAAGAAAAAAAAAAGCAAATACAAAAAAAGAAAATAAAAATGAATGAAATATAAATGCGTTGGGACAGTGTAAAGAGAATTATCATCGGAAATACCGAATTCCGGCATCAGCAGTTGCAACATTTTTCTCGGTTACGTCGATGAGATAAATCACGATAGGTGAAAAAAATGAAAAATCGTCGATTTTCCAATAAATCGTGACTCTAACGAATAGATCGATCGATCCAATCGCTAATTCAAACCTTTACAATTCGTTACGTTTGTTCCTGGTGAGCAAAGATAAAAGGGCTTCGAACTCAAGACAATTATTTCGGGGATTCGAACGATAACGAGCATTGATAGTCTATCGATTTTTTGCTCGAACAAAAAGAAGAGAGAGAGAGAGAGAAAGAGAGAGAGAGATACAAAAATGAAAGAACGGATAAGAGAGTAAGAGAAGGGTGAAGGGACAAGCGTGGGTCGACGGACACGTTCCACAGCTCTAAAACAACCTCTCATTTCGGGGGCGAATCGGAATCCAGCCCTGCGAATGTGTCTGCACGTGCAGTCTCTCTCTCTCTCTCTCTCTCTCTCTCTCTCTCTCTCTCCCTCTCTTTCGTAGGAAAGAGAGAGGGCTGCACGTTTTGCGCGAGGGAGGAGGGCAGTCAATGCGCAGTTTGTATTCCGCTCGGCAGAAAAGACTCGTTCGTTACCGTATACCTCCCGACGCACTCGGCAAAACTCGTCGTCGTCTCTTGCTCTCATACTACTGTCACCCTCTCTTTCTCTCTTGTTTTCTCTCATCGTGGGCCAGCTTCCCCTTCTCTAGTCGCACCAAACTCGTGACTTTGTATTCATGACGATATGCCGACGAAAGATATGCGTTCAACGCGACGTATTAATTTTCCATTAATGGAAATCGCAAAACGTTTTCCACACGAATCTCCAGCCATGCTCTTGGAAGGAAGGACCAAGCGATGCCCCTTTGAATACCACGAAAGAACCATCAGTTGTCTTCAAAACCAGATATTCGTGAGTTGTCATCAATTTGTGGACGGTGATTAATTTCATCAGATTGCAAGTCAACTGTTATACTTTTCATTGATGTGGATGTATAGTTTAATAGAACATGATGTATGTGTAATCGTTATTAATTTTGTTTTTAGATTGCCGCATGACAAATCTCGATAGAAATTTTCTCTTTTCTTCGTGAACATAATGGATACCTTTAAGCCTTTCATTATCCTCTATCTTGATGTTATCTTAAGTGCTACCGTAATGACAGTTTCGAAAATATTAACGAGTCATTGTTATCCGCCTACAAAAAGAGCCCCTTTTCAAGTTTATACTACTTATTACTTTGCAAGCGCAAGGAAACGATCGAGGGAGGAAAACATGAAAGGAACAGCGTACAGGTGGTAGATGGTAGGGTGGGATAAGGAAAAGGACTGAAAGTTAATGGTCAGTGGCCTTGGTCGCTCCGACTCGATTCCTCGCTCGTACCAAGAACTACGAGAAGCCTCTCGAATAATGGGTCAAGCGAATTTAGAAAGAAGAGAAATCCTTTAAAGGTTCGCACTAAAAATAGAATTCGCGTTTCAATGCTTTACCACGCGAGGCAGGAATTTTTAATGAACTGTATTTCGTGCAAAATCGTTATTTTACTTAACGCCTTAAATAGATATGCTTACGAGTTTTAACTTTGTTTTAAAATGGCGCAAAGTAATTTTACGACCGTCTTCTCTCCTACGCGTATCAATAACCTCTTAATTTTATCCCTCTCTTGAAAGTCAACGAGCCATAAAACGCGAGTGAATATCTCGTGCGTCGTTCTACCAAGGGGATTATGGATCTCAAGACGGGGAGAATGAACGGATTGACAACTTAATATGCTCGAGAAGTAACAAGAGATGCCTGAAGAAGGTTCATGTTGGTCAAAAGGGAAGAAGGAAGAAGAGGAAAAAGAAGAAAGGCAGCGATGACGTTCGAGTTGCAACAGCTGTTGCAAGGAATAACTATGTTATTACATGACGCGAGCCACTTAATCTAGAACGCCTCCCTATATTGCCTTCGTTTCTCGTGACTAGAGAAGGTGTTTAAAGCGGGTGTCTTGCACTTTTCTACCCATATTTTTTCCCAGAAAGATTTTTTCACCACATTCATATCAACACATCTCGAGGATAGTTGAGATAAAAGGAGATCAAAGAAAGAAGAGAAAAAGAGTAGATTTATTTTCTCGCGGGATACTAACAGAGAACGAACGAACGATTGTTTATTTTCGTGCGAACGATATAGTGAAACGATGTCGGCTAATACTGGGGTGACAAGACAAGTGGGTACTTCCCTCTCCGTACGACCGGTCGGATGAAGAAGCAACGAGGGGTCTTGTCACCGTCGCGTTATTGGCTAGACAAGGAGCGTATACCCTCTCTTTCTCTTTATTTCTCTCTTCAGACTTGCCTCCTAGATGGACAGGAGATGAAACTCTGCAAGATGATATACCTCGTAAACCGGTTCGTCTTAAGCTTAAGTAATGACCGAAGATGTAACGATAGGCTCTTACTTGATTTTTACAAGAGGGCAACTATAAAGCAACGAAGTTCTCTTTCTCTTTTTCGCTTTCTCTCTCTTCCCTCTCCCTCCTCTCTCTCTCTCCTCTCTCACTCTCTTTTTCTCTCTAGCTGCTATGGTTATTATCGTTGATCGCGTGTCTCTCCGCTTCAGGAATTTATTCTTTCTTGATCGATTTCTTCCGATAAAAGATTCGAGCATATAATTAATTAACGAGACAATTTATATGATTTTAAATATTATAAATGTAAATATATTTATTTTTTCGATTCCGTTACTCGCCGCCTCTTTCCCTTGAGATTTTCACTTTGAGAAAAAGTAATGCTATCGTTGACGTACATAACGCAAAGAAAATAAAACGAAACGGTCACGTTTGAAAGACTCGCATAACTTTTCTTTTTCTTTTTTTAAGCTTCGTTTGGAAGGAAAAATAGAAAGAAGAATTTGTCTGATATGAAAAAAAAAAAAAAAAAGAAAAAAAGAAAATAATAAAAAAATGAGAGAGAAAGAAAGGTTCTTTGGAGAGTCTTGAAGGCTGCTCCAGGCTCGTTTTATCCGCAAACCTTCAAGTAAAGGCCTCGGGCAAGAACGCGAAACGTCACTACAGTTGCTTTTGCTTATGCCAGCGTAAGCATAAGAGTAAGACTAGAAGGAGAACGAAAGAGAATAAAGAGAGGACAACGTATCAACTTATGACAACTCGATGATAGTATCTACTCTTGGAAAGCTTGGTATATGAAAAGGAAGAGAACCCTTATGTGTATTCTTTCGTTGCTTTTAGAGACAGAAAATAAACGAAGAAGACACGAACTACTACGGAAAGAAAAACGAAGAAGGGAACATTGAAAAGTACCTATATCTTCCTATGGGATACACTGGTATTACCGTGCAAGTTTGAGTATTTGGTATTTGGTGAAAGAAAACCAAGGTAGCAAAAGCACCCGATACACTTGGTAAAGGAAACGAAGAGAGTTAAATAAATAGCGAAACGGCGAAGCAGAGAGTCCTCTTACATGGCAGGCAAGAGTCTAAAGAGATGTTGCTGGTGAAGCTTGGTGGGTAGAAACTATTGCTTGAAGAAATTGCGTTTGTTGTCCTGCGATGGGCAGACTTCTTCTCTAAGTCGAAGACTTTGTTCGTTATTCGGGTCAAGTGTCATCGAATCACGACAGGGCTATGGTTCTTGCGTAAACATTCGTATGAGGTATCGTGTTTCTTCTTGATGGTAATATCGAGCTGGCCCGCAAAGCAATGATCATCGCCTCGTAGCGTATCAAAGAGATCCTTTAGATGCTTTGGAAAGAGAGAGAGAGAGAGAGAGAGAGAGAGAGAGAAAGAGAGAGAGAAAAAGAAAGAGGGAGAGAGGGGGGTAGAGAGAAAGAAAGAGAGACCACACGAGCTGCCACTTGAGAGGAATCACGGTATTCGCTTGATCCTTCTTCTTCTTTCTTCTTCTTTTCTTTGTACTCTCGTGTTTGGGATCGAAGGCCACTCGTATCACCATCTCTCGGCCGATCATCGCGATTTTCTTCTTCCTTTCGCGAGCTCGTCGCTGCTGTCTATTCCATTCTCTCTCTCTCTCTCTCTCTCTCTCTCTCTCTCTCTCTCTCTATCTATCTCTCTCTCTCTCTTTCTCTCTTTCTCTCTCTATCTCTCATAGCAGCCCCTCCGTCAGCCTCCGGATATCGCTCGGGACAGGGTCTTTGTACCGTAATAGCAGGAAGACGATAATCGCCGTGAATACCACGAATCGTCAGCAATCGACGCGGATGCTTTCCTAAGCCCACACGCGTGTAAGGGAGCTACCTAGATACCAAAGTCTCTCTATCTCTCATTCTCGCGATTTCACTTAGTTTCGAGTACCTGTCTGGACCAGTTCGCTCTTCATCAAACTAAATTTCCTTTCCTCTATATGTTACAGTTATTTTTCTTCTCCATGAACAAACGAGTCGTGCACACGAGTACATACGAAAGACTCCTCCCTCTTCCGTTCGCGTGACTCTCTCTCACTCTCTGTCTCTAATAGAATATCCTGCTTCTCTTGCTTTATTAATAATTATATGAGCTCTTACGAGATTATCGCAGCAACTTGACGATTCTTGACGGTAAAAACGTGCGATCATTATACCTCGTGTTAAACGCTCCTTTTACCAACGTCACCATTGTGTCCAAATGAAACAATGGCAAACTACTACTTGCTACTTTTTAGTCGAGCTTTGAACAAAATGAACTAAAGTCAGACGGCATAGTCCAGCTAAAGCTTAGAATAGAAGTCGCTCGTTCGCGTGGTTGACGCACGTTCTCGACTGGTAATAAACGACGCCTTCGCCGTTTTCTGTTATCTTGGTTGTGGCATCTGTGTTTTCCACTGACGAGACGGTCCCTGTCGGCATTAGTCACACCAACGCCTCCTTTTTTATAGATCCAAAATTTCAATCTTTTATCTGTCTTTTAACTAAAAAAAAAAAAAAAAAAAAAAAAGAGAAGAAAAAAGAGAAAAGAAAAAAGAAAAAAGAAAAATTAGAAAAAATCTTCTCTGATTAATGCAAAAATTCTCGATGTCGTTTAGCGAGTTCGAGGAAAGTTTGCGGCGAGGCTTGACGTAGAAAAGAAGAAAACTTTTGCATGTCTTTTGAGACTTTGAAAGTACACGAGTTCCACGGTAAGCCGACGTCGTAAAATGCTAAGACGAAGAAAAGTCGTGAAAATTTTCTCGTGGAAATCCGCTTACGATCGACTGATAATTAATTTCCATAGGAATGAGAGAGGTAAAATCTTGTAGAAACAAAAATGCATTATATATAGGCGAGTATCGACTCGTACGTAAGAACGGTACGCATATCTGCTTTGAAGCTGGACTTTTCGCTTCGTCTGCCAATCTTCCTCCAGCATTATGGTTTACATCATTCCTCCTTTCCTCACCTCCGTGAGTGCTATTAAAAGGGAACTACATACTCTGGCACTCTCTCGTGGAACTGATGCGTTGCAACGGGAGCCACGATGCTTTAAGTGGGTGGTACAGACGGCTCCGAACGAGTACTTTGTGCAAGCATGTTGGAATTGGTTGAAGCCCATTATGTATACGACTATGTAAAATGTTATACATTTATTTACATGTACACGTAAATATGATATAATATAACTGAGCCCTAACATCGTTGTCGCGTGTATTTCCATAATTTGTAAAGATATTCTGAATTTGTATACAAAAAAGGAAAAAAAAAAAATAAGAAAAATGAGTCCACAATTTCATAATATATAGAGGTAGATACATAGAGGAATTGTTTCTACGAAGAAAAAACGTCAAACCTGCTTCTCTCTGACAGGTCGACAGCGCTACAACAGACCGGTCCCAACAGGTTTTGGTCTACAACTCTGTGGAAAATGTGCTGTGACCTAGATTCCAGGATTTACAGGCTTGGAACCATAGATCCTATGACTCGATGGCCTTCGAATCGAATGAAAGAAGAATCGTCGATTCCCTTATGCAATAGAAATTATGGATATAAGGAAATCTTACAAGTACGACAAATGGTACGAGTCTTTACTAGTATCAGAGAAAAGCAATGGGGAGAGCGTCGAAAGAATCTGTGTCTATGTCTTTACAGCCGTAGTAATGCCGCATGACATCACGCTCTTAATTACCTCGCCTCTTTTTTTCTATTGCTTTAACCGAAGCCGTCTAAACACGGCTGCCCACGTTATCGCTCGTTCATTCAACGCTCGAAAATTTTCTAAACTGTTTGCTCAATCATTGCTTTCATTCTCTTATCGAGTTAGACTATCGAACAATCGGTAAAACATATACACATTTTATCTGGGGAATGTTTCAGAGATCGATATTGTAAGATTTGTTACCGTACTCCCAAAGCACCAGAGTAATTTCTTTTCTAGCCGGGATTGTTCACGGATATTCACAATAGGTAGGAAAAATCCAGGACGACATCGAATCGTGTCACGTATCGAACGCGTTATATCCCGAACGCTTGGATATATACTCGTAATATATTTGTGGTTTTAAAGGGTACACACAAAGAGGATAGCACGTCGATGCTACGTTCAATTCTAGAATCGAGAGGGTGGCTGTGACAGTAGCGATAGCTATAACAAGTATAGTATATACGCGAGAGAACGGATTTCGTCGCGGTTTTCAAACTACGAAATATTTCACGTCTTCGCGGCGTCAGCATCTTTCCGCGTGCATTCTCCCCTTCAAGATTTAAGGCTCTTTTAAAGGATATATTAACGATAATGCCGTGTGTCAGCAGAGAAGATCGTGATTTATGCCGACAGCATCGGCAGCGAGTTTATCCGAAGAATAAGTGCGCGAGTCTTCGACATTACGAAGGAGAGAAAGAGAGAACGGAGGAAAGATTAGTGGATAGTACAGGACACACCGATCAGCAATAAGACGGTCATGCACAACAAATACATAGCACACGTAGATACTGCATGTGGGATCAATGAAACGTATGCTTACGCGTGGGATCATGCTTGGAGTTCCATGCCGCGTGTTTGTAGGGCGTGTACGTGCTCGTGGCTAAAGGACACAAGAAAACAAGAGAGAGAGAGAGAGAGAGAGAGAGAGAGAGAGGAAACAAGGGAGTGATGACGTTTACCGGTCGCATCCAGTTACAAGTCCCTTAGGTAATGGTGCGTACGTTATTCAATACCCTACACTCAGCTAGTAGGTACCTACTTATCACTATGTACATAGCAGTATACGTGGAGTATGGAATTTCTCAGGAAAGGTAACGCACCATGGACATTAATGTGCTAACAAAATCGTCGACGTTACGTACGTCTCCTTTCTTTTTCTCTCTCTCTCTCTCTCTTTCTCTGTCTCTCTTTTTCTTTATCCTTTTCTTTCTCCCTTCAACATTTCGTTAAATTCCAGACATTGCCGCTTCCCAACTAATTTTCCAAACGAGAATTCCCATTTACAGGTTGAACGGAACGCGAGAGAGGATTCCACAACGAGTTCCTACGAGGAAAATTCGAAATCGCTACACCAAAAGCGAGAATAATGCGCGACTGAGCGAATTTATATCAAGCGGACTCTGCAACTCGAGCGAATCCCACAATGCTTTTCATTGGACGACTATCCTTCTCTTCTCGTCTCTCCAGAAATTTCTTCTTCTCAGTCTCCCGTTACCCTATTGTTTCTGGTCTATTCCTTTGAAATAGCGCACATTTCCTACGATCATTCTCAATGAAGCAACTTTTGTTAATTAGATACGCTTTTGGACCATTAACAAAGCTACATTAAATAACTGGATCGCGTTAACTTACTCGGGAAATGTTTTCAAAAGCGCGTTGAATCCAATACTTTCAATATACATTTACAATATATACATATATATATATATATATCTATGATTATATATACATATATAAAGTTAGTTTTATTGATACATGTGTGTGAATGTAGTTGAATATCTTCGTAATTGGGATATATAGTTGAACTATTTCAATGTTTCATGAAATATTTGAAAAATATTTTCACCAACAATATCAAATAAGCTAATCCAAAAACTGATGTAACTTTGATGGAAAATAATTTGTGTATAGCCTATTAGATTAGAGAGTTTTAGGTCTGTAAACGTGTAATATAGAAATGTCACTGAAAAATCAACTTATATATATATATATATATATATATATATATATATATATGTATATATATATATACGAGCCTTTAATGTATATAACATGTGTTCGTAAATTTTTAATTCTACATTTGTTCGATGAATATACGGGTATCATTTTCCAATCGATCGATACTTATCCTACGAGATAGAACGAAACAAGGAGACAGTCGAATTTGGATTTGGCTAAAGAGATTTTTCTAATAGCTAAAATGGTGCTTAGGCGAATTCGATTTTCAAGATTCGATCTAAAGTGGAATTCTTTCTGGATTTTCTAGTGGATTCAGCGAACTTACTGATATCGTTTCGTTGCAATCCGTCTCGTTATAAGATTTTCTTCTGGAGCGTGGTTTGCTCCAAGGATTTCGATATTAAAAAGTTTTTTCTTTTTTCTAGGATAAGAAAGAGAAAGGTTTACCAAGCATCGTTCCAATTTTTCTTATCACAAATGCAGCTTTCGTCGAACACGTTTATACGTTTTCCAACGAGAATATAATTCAAGAATACGATTCTTTGGTCACGTCCACGACCTACATTCGCATGTGACGAAACAGCACTTTCCGAAGTTGAACGGCTAATTCAAAATCGAAACTTTTATTATACAATATCGATCCTCTTGGAAAAAATTCGAAAAGCTTTTGAATAACGTATAGTATCGATTTACCTTCCAGCAAACGCTATTTTTTACGTAAATATCTATACGAATAAGAAAGATGGTACAAAAGTAAATGATAAACGAGAGATACAATCGGTGAGAAATACATCGCAGAGATGCCATCGATACAGATTTTCCACAATTCTTTAAGTTTCTCCTCCTGTTTTTTTTTTGTCAATCAAAAAAGAAAAAATCGATGTCGAGGAACGGATTGTTTACTAGGGAAGGTAGTTTTTGTAGAACGCAATGATTGTCATGCTACCGAAGCAAAAGCTCCTCGAGTGGTAGAGAAAGTGCGTCGCTAAAAGCACAGTTTCATACGTTTGTCTTTGTTGCGCGACAAGAAGAATGGGATTATTATTTCGCAAGCTATGCAGTACCATCGCAGCCCTCGTCATTTCCCTCTCTCTTTCTCTCCTTTTCTCTTTCCTCGTTTCACGTCGCCTTCACCGTTACGGCGAAATCATAATAGTGCAGCTTTCATCTCCGGTATTGTGCACGAACAAGGATTATAACGGCGACGGTTGCCACACGGAAAACGCGCTCGACACCTTCGAACTCAGGAAAACCCTCTAGACATTCGGAAACGAGCGTTCTCGTGTTTCATAACTATTTTAATCACTACGTTGCGGTAGATAATCGACCGAAATGCGAATATAGTAAAATTCTGACAAATTCTGACAAATTATAATTCTCTAAACATTAATGGACATAACTTATCAATTATAATAATGAGGTTATCATCAACACGGTTGATAAAAAGTTTCCTCGACAACTCATTGCTCAGAGTTTGCAAATAATGTAATTAATATCCAAACTGTGGCACATTTGTACTACCCAACATAAAACATTAAAACATTAAAAACATATATATATATATATATATATATATATATATATTAAATTATAAAAACATAAAGAATAAAATTGCACTCATTTCCTTGGCCAATGATCGATGAAACACACATCTGAAACAAAAAGAAAACAATAAAAGATTAGATCTTTGCACTATAAATATCAATGTAGCAAAAATATGGGATGCATAAATATAGTAGAAATGGCCACGGTTAATCCCTCGATGATCATCTGAAACAAAGAAAAACTGAATTAGTCATGTAATATTATTATAGAATATTTCAATGAATAAGCAAAGATAACGGCAAGCATAACATGCAAGAATAACATGCAGCATGCACTATGCACGTCCATTCATCGTGCAAGCAGATGCTCTTCATTATCTAATCCCCTGTCTATCATTATTATTCAATAGTTCGCGTATCAATAAAAAATTTGTTACTTAATATATCAAAATTTTTGACTCTACAGAATAGCATATAAATTAAGAAAAATCATTAAAAATTAATAAAGCTGATATATTAATCTAATATATAACAACGAAAAGCAATTATTTATACGCGTAAAAAGACAAATGAATAAAGAAGAAAAATTACATTAAGATAGCAGAGAATAAACAAAAAAAAAGAAGATAAAAATTTTTTTTCTTATTAATGAATTCTAGAAATAAGTAATAAAAGAAGAAACTACGATAGGAGAAAAAATTTTAAAAGACGATTTTTCCCTACTTTAACTAAACTGAATATTTGTGCATCTTGTTAATCACTTCGATACGCACTTTGAGTGCTAATCGAATTGAAATCGTTAATCAATGACGAGCAAAAGTGACTTCGTGGTAAGAAAAAAAGGAAAGGATTTGTTGGGACTACAAATCATTTTCGAATATGTCGAAAATGATTTGTCGTCGATAGTTGCCCACTTGAGCCACAATTTGTGGGGGCCTCTTCGGCATATAGCCTCTTCTTGCTTCATGACCTACGATGAACCTATTACAACCTAGAATTAACTCTTCGCGCGTTAATATTCAATGATTCGATCGGAAGGAAAAAATATACGATACGTTAAAAATTTTACATTTGCTTATTGACAAACGACCGATTAATCACGAGAGTGCGAAGAGTTAATTTACTTAATACTAAGTATCAGACAAGTTCAAAAATCTTTGGAGATTAGAGAATTATTAAATTCACGCAAAATGCAAGGATTTTTAAACTGTTCGATACAGTTGTAATCACAAGATTACAGATTGACCACAAGAATGGAATATTGAAATTGAATAAATGCATTGAAAAACATTTTTAAATCTTGTAGACACTCCGTTTAAATCCGGAGACGCGACTTTCCACTCCTGAGTGGAATTTACATCGTGCGTCTTATCCGGTACCTACCTACTTAAAATTAAACACATTCACACAGAAATATGTTACCTGCCTACCTACACCTATATTTACAAAATAACAAAACATTCGTTCCAACACATGCACTCCACGGTTCTCTCACATACCGCCAGGATGCAAAAGCCTAAACTAGAGAGCATACCCCGAGGCACCTCTGACATCCTAGCTCAAACGCGTCTAATTATTTACTATTTAGGGTTACGTACCAATTGCTGTAATCGACTGTCACGGCTAATGATTATTGCGAAAATGACTAAAGCAAAATATACTAATATATACTAGCATATACACATACTAGTAATATAAAAGTATTTCCTCCACATAAAAAATATTTTAATTCTATTAGGCAAAACGATAATAAAAATATATTTGTCATACTAGCATTTGTATTAGTTAAAAATTTGTCGCGAAACGATGTACAATCCACCACCTAACACGTGCACACGCAGGTGTAAGGTACACCGTGCACAATCACTAACGCAATGACAGTCGCCAATAAGGGGAACTTAAAATTATACCCATACTAATTGTTTCTCACCCATACGAGTAACACCTGGGCATACATATAGATGAGAACGCAGAAAGGATGGGGGGGAGAAACGGGAATTAGTTGATTAGAAGCTGAAAATCCTGATCTAAAAATTGATTAACTTAGCTTAGGTCCTATGGGCTATGAGTCTACCAGTCTCTTTGTTTCTTTAGCAATGACTCTAAAATCAATACTCAATGACTCTACTCGACCTTTTTCTTTTGAAAGCAATGACTCTATTGAGACTTTCCATTTATCAACAAAATTGATTTTATATTTAAATTATTATTACATCAATAAACCTCGGATGACCGCTTCCTACAAATGTTTACTTTAATTGCTGAAAATCATACTTTCTCACTTGTAGTCCACGATCTACCCGTCGCGAATGCCTTCTTGTCTATTTCATATATATGTGTGTTTATACTAAATATATATATATATATACATATATATATATATATACATATACATATATGCATGTTTATATTAATCTACAATTACTTTGTAAATCATGTCAATCATTCGACCTCTAATCTCATCTATAAAATGCACTTACGTGGTACAAATTATTGATATTACAAAATTAGAATGGACAAGAAGACCCTATCCTGAGCTAATAAAAATAAGCATGCACAATAGATAAATAATGAAAGACATGCAGGAAAAAAAACGTACCACTCGAGAGTAAATCCACAGTAGGAATTACTCACGGTCACGCTCGTCACGAATTTATTTAAAAAATTACAACCAGTGACCCGTGTCGATTCGGACCTTTCGTCCTCGACATGATGGGTACCAGAGGAACTTTAATTTCTTCACTCACTACTTATGAAGTTCTGCGATGGCTCCAAAACACTCGTACCCATTGAAGATTGAAATTGAGGTAGGTCGATGTCAAACTCGAGAGAAATCGTTGCTGATGTGTATTATAATGTCGCAACACAGTGACCTACAAACGAAAATTTTATTACTATTAGTTTCAGTAAATGATTGGTAATAATTGTTCGGTCGATAAGACCTGACGATAAAAGATGTCGATAAAAATGGATTTATAATGTCCGATCGATAATTGACTTACCTGAATCGTTGAAGATTCTAGCACGATCCTTCAGATACTCGTTGATACAGAATAAACGATGAAAAGAGATGAAATATAAGAATGCACTCCTTCTTCTATTTTAAGCTTTGATAGTACGCACAGTTTCCTGAGATCTGAAAATTGTACAAACATTAATAATACCATATATGATGTACGTTTGAGTGTGTGTGTGTGTGTGTATATGTGTATATGTGTGTAGGTGAAAAAGAGAGGCTATGCGTGTGTACACGCGTACATATTGCTACATATATAATATATTGAATTTCATCGATCACGATTAAGTTATTAAAAATTATTAACCCGTGCATCATTAAAATACTAGAAAAGTATCGATATTATGTAAATAAGTGCTGCAAATTCGAAAAAAATGAGGTTGTAGAGGACTCACCTTGCCCCCCGGGGGGGACGATTTTATTTTTACAGATATCTCTTAAACGCGGCGATGCCCAGACTTGCGAACACTCACGGATGAAGATCGCGTGTTTGGCTATCGATTGATGTAGTGGATGACACTGAACATTAGAAAAAAACTGGCAAATTACCATCAATTAACGGAACGTCAATGATTTATTGCAACTAATTCGTTCGTTGGAATTCAAAATGGCAGATTCACCCACAGCTACAAAGCAATAGGCCCCCTGCGCGCATGCGCACAGCGTCACTTTCGATGTGGCGGCGGAAAAATTTTCATAATATTTCGATCTATTATATGAAAATATGTAAATATAATAAAGGACACGGTATTTCGATACGAAAGATATGGATACTTGTGGTTTTTGAGTCGAAACACAGAAAATAATGACTGCAAGTAACATGTTTGTACAAACAACGCCAAATTTCATGGGAAAATCCTAATTGATTTTATCAATCAATACACTTCCGGTCGATAATTATTATTTATGTTATACGTCGATAAAAAAGTAGTGATAAATTTCGATCGATAATTGATTTGCTGAAACCTTAAAAATAAATAATAGAATAGACGTATTTGTAAATATAATGTCATAAAATTATTGTCGATAATAATTTTCTATAAAAAACGTCGATAAAGATGGATTAATTAGCTATGGATCGACAATTGCTGTTTATCTTATGGCGTTATATTTACAAGTATGTCTGTTTATTTTTTATTTTTAAGGTTCTAACAAATCTATTATCGATCTGAATTTATCAATTCTTTTTTATCGACGTATAACATAAATAATAATTATCGACCGGAAGTGTATTGATTGATAAAATCAATTAGGATTTTCCCATGAAATTTGGCGTTGTTTGTACAAACATGTTACTTGCAGTCATTATTTTCTGTGTTTCGACTCAAAAACCACAAGTATCCATATCTTTCGTATCGAAATACCGTGTCCTTTATTATATTTACATATTTTCATATAATAGATCGAAATATTTTGAAAATTTTTCCGCCGCCACATCGAAAGTGACGCTGTGCGCATGCGCGCAGGGGGCCTATTGCTTTGTAGCTGTGGGTGAATCTGCCATTTTGAATTCCAACGAACGAATTAGTTGCAATAAATCATTGACGTTCCGTTAATTGATGGTAATTTGCCAGTTTTTTTCTAATGTTCAGTGTCATCCACTACATCAATCGATAGCCAAACACGCGATCTTCATCCGTGAGTGTTCGCAAGTCTGGGCATCGCCGCGTTTAAGAGATATCTGTAAAAATAAAATCGTCCCCCCCGGGGGGCAAGGTGAGTCCTCTACAACCTCATTTTTTTCGAATTTGCAGCACTTATTTACATAATATCGATACTTTTCTAGTATTTTAATGATGCACGGGTTAATAATTTTTAATAACTTAATCGTGATCGATGAAATTCAATATATTATATATGTAGCAATATGTACGCGTGTACACACGCATAGCCTCTCTTTTCCACCTACACACATATACACACATACACACACACACACACACTCAAACGTACATCATATATGGTATTATTAATGTTTGTACAATTTTCAGATCTCAGGAAACTGTGCGTACTATCAAAGCTTAAGATAGAAGAAGGAGTGCATTCTTATATTTCATCTCTTTTCATCGTTTATTCTGTATCAACGAGTATCTGAAGGATCGTGCTAGAATCTTCAACGATTCAGGTAAGTCAATTATCGATCGGACATTATAAATCCATTTTTATCGACATCTTTTATCGTCAGGTCTTATCGACCGAACAATTATTACCAATCATTTACTGAAACTAATAGTAATAAAATTTTCGTTTGTAGGTCACTGTGTTGCGACATTATAATACACATCAGCAACGATTTCTCTCGAGTTTGACATCGACCTACCTCAATTTCAATCTTCAATGGGTACGAGTGTTTTGGAGCCATCGCAGAACTTCATAAGTAGTGAGTGAAGAAATTAAAGTTCCTCTGGTACCCATCATGTCGAGGACGAAAGGTCCGAATCGACACGGGTCACTGGTTGTAATTTTTTAAATAAATTCGTGACGAGCGTGACCGTGAGTAATTCCTACTGTGGATTTACTCTCGAGTGGTACGTTTTTTTTCCTGCATGTCTTTCATTATTTATCTATTGTGCATACTTATTTTTATTAGCTCAGGATAGGGTCTTCTTGTCCATTCTAATTTTGTAATATCAATAATTTGTACCACGTAAGTGCATTTTATAGATGAGATTAGAGGTCGAATGATTGACATGATTTACAAAGTAATTGTAGATTAATATAAACATGCATATATGTATATGTATATATATATATATATGTATATATATATATATTTAGTATAAACACACATATATATGAAATAGACAAGAAGGCATTCGCGACGGGTAGATCGTGGACTACAAGTGAGAAAGTATGATTTTCAGCAATTAAAGTAAACATTTGTAGGAAGCGGTCATCCGAGGTTTATTGATGTAATAATAATTTAAATATAAAATCAATTTTGTTGATAAATGGAAAGTCTCAATAGAGTCATTGCTTTCAAAAGAAAAAGGTCGAGTAGAGTCATTGAGTATTGATTTTAGAGTCATTGCTAAAGAAACAAAGAGACTGGTAGACTCATAGCCCGTAGGACCTAAGCTAAGTTAATCAATTTTTAGATCAGGATTTTCAGCTTCTAATCAACTAATTCCCGTTTCTCCCCCCCATCCTTTCTGCGTTCTCATCTATATGTATGCCCAGGTGTTACTCGTATGGGTGAGAAACAATTAGTATGGGTATAATTTTAAGTTCCCCTTATTGGCGACTGTCATTGCGTTAGTGATTGTGCACGGTGTACCTTGTACCTGTGTGTGCACGTGTTAGGTGGTGGATTGTACATCGTTTCGCGACAAATTTTTAACTAATACAAATGCTAGTATGACAAATATATTTTTATTATCGTTTTGCCTAATAGAATTAAAATATTTTTTATGTGGAGGAAATACTTTTATATTACTAGTATGTGTATATGCTAGTATATATTAGTATATTTTGCTTTAGTCATTTTCGCAATAATCATTAGCCGTGACAGTCGATTACAGCAATTGGTACGTAACCCTAAATAGTAAATAATTAGACGCGTTTGAGCTAGGATGTCAGAGGTGCCTCGGGGTATGCTCTCTAGTTTAGGCTTTTGCATCCTGGCGGTATGTGAGAGAACCGTGGAGTGCATGTGTTGGAACGAATGTTTTGTTATTTTGTAAATATAGGTGTAGGTAGGCAGGTAACATATTTCTGTGTGAATGTGTTTAATTTTAAGTAGGTAGGTACCGGATAAGACGCACGATGTAAATTCCACTCAGGAGTGGAAAGTCGCGTCTCCGGATTTAAACGGAATGTCTACAAGATTTAAAAATGTTTTTCAATGCATTTATTCAATTTCAATATTCCATTCTTGTGGTCAATCTGTAATCTTGTGATTACAACTGTATCGAACAGTTTAAAAATCCTTGCATTTTGCGTGAATTTAATAATTCTCTAATCTCCAAGGATTTTTGAACTTGTCTGATACTTAGTATTAAGTAAATTAACTCTTCGCACTCTCGTGATTAATCGGTCGTTTGTCAATAAGCAAATGTAAAATTTTTAACGTATCGTATATTTTTTCCTTCCGATCGAATCATTGAATATTAACGCGCGAAGAGTTAATTCTAGGTTGTAATAGGTTCATCGTAGGTCATGAAGCAAGAAGAGGCTATATGCCGAAGAGGCCCCCACAAATTGTGGCTCAAGTGGGCAACTATCGACGACAAATCATTTTCGACATATTCGAAAATGATTTGTAGTCCCAACAAATCCTTTCCTTTTTTTCTTACCACGAAGTCACTTTTGCTCGTCATTGATTAACGATTTCAATTCGATTAGCACTCAAAGTGCGTATCGAAGTGATTAACAAGATGCACAAATATTCAGTTTAGTTAAAGTAGGGACAAATCGTCTTTTAAAATTTCTTCTCCTATCGTAGTTTCTTCTTTTATTACTTATTTCTAGAATTCATTAATAAGAAAAAAAATTTTTATCTTCTTTTTTTTTGTTTATTCTCTTCTATCTTAATGTAATTTTTCTTCTTTATTCATTTGTCTTTTTACGCGTATAAATAATTGCTTTTCGTTGTTATATATTAGATTAATATATCAGCTTTATTAATTTTTAATGATTTTTCTTAATTTATATGCTATTCTGTAGAGTCAAAAATTTTGATATATTAAGTAACAAATTTTTTATTGATACGCGAACTATTGAATAATAATGATAGACAGGGGATTAGATAATGAAGAGCATCTGCTTGCACGATGAATGGACGTGCATAGTGCATGCTGCATGTTATTCTTGCATGTTATGCTTGCCGTTATCTTTGCTTATTCATTGAAATATTCTATAATAATATTACATGACTAATTCAGTTTTTCTTTGTTTCAGATGATCATCGAGGGATTAACCGTGGCCATTTCTACTATATTTATGCATCCCATATTTTTGCTACATTGATATTTATAGTGCAAAGATCTAATCTTTTATTGTTTTCTTTTTGTTTCAGATGTGTGTTTCATCGATCTTAGCTGAAAGAATTCTTTTGAATGGAGTGCATTTTCTTTGTTTTTGTGAAATTTTGCATGTTATAAAATTATATATTTGTTATCTAGTGTATTTGGGGATATGAATGTATAGATTTTAGAGTGATCTGTTATTTTTAATTTTATCTAGTCCAATTGTACAGATGGTCAGGTTTTATCATTTAATCGTCGTTGTCGTGGCACAGTCGTTTTTAAAATTATCGTGAAATCTGCCGCGGATATTGTAAGGGAATTTTGTAGCTAGAAGATCGGACGCTAGTATCTCTATCTCGGTATCTTCGTCTTTCTGGTACGCTCGTTCTCACGAGTGCCGAGCTAATTGCCTGTGCAATTAAGAAGTCAGCGACAATTACGGAGATCCTTGGAGAGCAGAAGCATGCCGCAGCCGGTTGCACAGTCAAGCGGTCTGTCGCTATGCGTAAATGTCGCGATTAGCATAACTAAATCGTGAAAAGCCGTGATTGGCCATTGTAAGCCGTGACGAAATAGAGTTTTTATCATTTTCAACAATGCATTTATATTTTGGGCCGTTTATTCGTTTAGACAAAGAATCGTTGACCAAACATTTCTATGAACATAAGTAAATTACCATGAATCAAAACGTTGATTCGAATAAAATGAATGAATATCGATCGTAAGAAGAAGATATAATGGGATAAAAGAAAAGTGAAAAGAGGGAAGGAGTATCAAAAGCTTTCATCAAATTGAGTTTCTTTAAGCAAGCAGCCCGGCAAATCGTTCTTCTCTGAAATCGTCAAACACGTTTATTCTCAAGAGACAGAACAAGTAGCGAAGTAAAGAAGGGGAAGGATGAGAAGAGGTAGACGAAGTTCGCATTCGTGTTCCCCCGATGTCTCGACGACTTCGTGCAGAAACAGTAAGAGGGAGAGAAGAAGAAGAAGAAGAAGAAGAAGACGAAGTTGAACATAGGGATCAGGTCTTCCGTGATTCGAGCTGTTCAGGATCGAAAATATAACGAGTCGATTTTAAAATTCCTACGTTCACCAGGATGTCATCCCCTCGTTTTTCGAAGTCGCAATTCTCAGCACGTTCCGAGAAAGTTCAGACATCCCAGGGTCCCATGGCCCCCTTAGAAAAGTTCACATCGAGCTTGTAAAGTCCTAATGAGGAGAGTCGACTCGAGATAAGGTTCAATTGCGAAAGAAAGGAAGAGAAAGAGAGAGAAACGGACTTGGCATAATTTTATCGTCGTTTTGTCGTTTATAGAAATCCGATTTTCACGTCGAATTCTAAGAGAAAAGAAGGAAGAAGAAGTAGAACAAGAAAGTCTCTTCTTATCCGCGATGCTGTGGAAACGCGAAACTTACTCGCGAGTTTCTTCGAATTTCCCTTTTTCTTTCCTCCCTCCCTCCCTTTCTCCTCTTTGGATTCTCCCGTAGAAGAAGGTCGCCGGAGAATGGTGAGTAACTCGAGAACGAGAATGTATCTTGCTCCCTCTCGGGATCGCGACTCGCTCTTGCGGCCTCCTTCGAGGTCTGCTTCTTATGCTAATCCAAGCTCATGGGTGGGCCACACGCCCTCCGAGACACTGTATCTGAGAATCGAGGACTTCTCTCCTCTCCTCTCCACTCCTCTCCTGTCCTCTCCTGTCCTCTCCTTTCCTTTCCTTTCCTTTCCTTTCCTTTTCTTTCCACTCTTTCACTCTTGCTCCATTTCCTTTCGAACGATCTACGAGCACCGCTCTCTACTCTAGTCGCTATTGGATTCAAGAGCCTTCCTTCTCGTAAAACAATTTCGCTCTTGCCTTTGAGAAACCGCGGTTTCTGTCGACGCGACACGTCTAACTCAAAGACTTTCTTTCTCGATGAAACAAACGGCAGGACATTACTTTTCTTCAATGTCAACTATTTCCTTGAGATTAAGACCGACAAGAAATTACGTGATCGCAGGAGTGAAATGTCGACAATTGACAAACGAGCAGCGAAGATTAAAATCTCTTGGATTCATTCATTACTTTCGGAACACGATCGTATACGTCGGATGTTATCGAACGTGCTGACCTATATAAATTCTTCCAGAAGAATGCTTCAACGAGATTTGAAAAGACTCGAGACTCCTCGAAATGTGGATCGGGTTCCTATAAAAACAGAGTAATGACAGGTGTTCCCAGCCCGGATTCCTCTTGAAACTTTTCTCGTCCCAAGAATGAGAACCAAACTAGATCGGATTACATCTATCTAAAAAATCTTTCTGGTTCATCAAACTTTCCGAGTATCTTACGGCACCTGTCCTCCACTTATTTTTTCTCTACTTATACTTAATCCTGAAGCATACATTGTTGTGGTAATGCATGAAGAAAAAAGAAAAAGAGAAACTGAAAAAATGTAATTGGTGGATGATAATAGTCTTTTCCTTACGGTCCATAGGGGTATAATTAGAACGAAATTAAGCTAAAAGACAGCAATTAATAAGGAGGAGGGTCGACCTGAAAGAGACTGTTCGAGGAAATAAATATCAAGAGAGTCAAAAGATAGGAGAGAGTGAGAGGTGGGTGGGTCTCTTTCCCTCGAAGCAATCCGAGCGGAAGATCTCGTTACGCAGCTTCCACTCGAGCCTGCGGCAGTCCAAAGTTTCACGAATGAAACGAAATGGTGCAAATTTCCACGAGCGAACACGTAGCAGCGCGTGATTCTCGTATAACTAGTATAACTGGCCGGCGGTAGGCTAGCACGCATCCTACACTTGTTCTCTTCCTCTTTCTCTTCCTCTCTCTCTCTCTCTCTCTCTCTCTCTCCCCCTGTCTCTTTCTCTCCGAGTTGTCTACTCCCATCGTAGAGAATGACAATACATGTCGCTCTTTCGGTTTAATTAAAGGCGCACTTCGCCGAATACAACCATACCCTTCCACTTTGCTTCTCTCTCTCTCTCTCTCTCTCTCTCTCTTTAGCTTTGGTATCTATCTATCTATCTGTCTATCTCTTTTACTTCACAGCGCACGTAGAGACACACGTACGACTGAAACGTACGTTGCTTAATGGAACGCTGCGTCTGCCACCCTGTAATGGCACGACACTTTGCACTTGCGCCAGTAGCTCGCTAAATAGCACTATCGCCCAGGGCGGAGAATCCAGAGCCAAATAGCTAGGTGGCTAGCGAGGGAGAGTAGCGGTGGCAGCTGCTTGCCAGCTCGCTCGCTTCGTTAGATTTTCGAGTCGCTACGTTCGCCCAGTAGCCTTTTTACCAAAGCTCTGAAGCCCTCCGGAGAAGTAACTTGCCTCGATGCGAATTCTCGTTGAACTTTCTTTAGATAAGAGGAATTCACTTCTTCTTTTTCTCTTTCTCTCTCTCTCTCTCTCTCTCTCTCTCTCTCTCTTTTTCTTGCTCTCTCTTTTCTTTTTCTCATTCTTTTTCTATTCGATCGTTGGATTCTTGTCGAATCCGCACGGATTACCAACGTTCCTCTTTGGCTTCTTGCAATTTTTTTTTTCTTCCAGGAAGAGAAAAATCTTTGGGATAGGACGGTTAAGCCTTTTTACATAGATTTTACAAGCATTTTCCCTTCTTTGCATAAATCCTTCTCGTTGAAAAAGTTAGAAAAGCGAACAACTTTTCCAAATATTCACGAAGACCCTTTCTATCGCTTCGAAGCGTCGAATCTAATGAATATAAACGGAAGGGAAGAGTTCCTTGAGCAGGAAGCAGAGAGAGAGAGAGAGAGAGAGAGAGAGAGAAAGAGAGAGGGAATCCACGCGTTAAATGCTCTTCTTTACTCGGTCGCACGCCATCCTACCAGCGGCTTTGTTTGAATTCCTACTTACAACTCAGTCGACCCTCTATCTTCTTTCTTTGGTAAATCACAGAGGAGGGCACCACTGGTATTTCCATTTGAATCAAAGTTGAAAGCACAGGCCCGCGAGACTACCCCGAGGCAGCCTATAAAAATGGAATTAAACCGCTCTCTGATCCTTGTCTTTCCACTCCTTTCTAAAATCCACTCACCGATACGATGGTAAATAGAAGATTGATTCGAAACGTTCTAGACAAAAATGCCACTACTCTATCTTCAGTGGTATATAGATGTGTGTAAGCGAGTAAACAAACCAGAATACTTCTTTGCTCGTAACGTAAAACGACGATCGTACGACGTACTCTTGCTTTTACTGTCTGCAATTTCGTCCCTTGTCCAAGAACGTGCTTGGTTGGAACTTCCAATGTCGTAGCTCGCAGCTTCTCTCGTTTCTTTCCGACTTCTCTATTTCTCTCTCTCTCTCTCTCTCTTGCGCGCGCGCGCTCTCTCGCTCTTTCACTCTCAGTCGCATTCGATTCGCCGTGATTACTCTTGATTCTTCGTTCGAGAGGAGGTGGAAGTCGTTCGGAGATTCTCGGCTACAAAAGGGAGCTCGGAAGAGAAGGAAAAGGGTCCGAACATTGAGATGTGGGAGGGAGAAGGGCGAGAAGGAAGAGAAGAGAAAGAGAGAGAGAGGGCAGACGGGATCCACTCGGGTCCATTTAAAGGGGGGAACCAACCACCGGCGTCGCATCTACGGGATACACGGTGATGAGGTTATTCCGTCCTCCTCTTCCCTCAGGAAGTGACGTCACATCTCGACGTAATAAACACAAATATAAGTGGTTCCTGTACGCTCCGTCGTGCCGACGTGGAAGTAACGCAGCTCGACGTGATCGAATCGCAACGAAGAGGCACGAGAGTCTATTTATGCACTATCACCAACGGCAACACTAGTGTCGGCAACATCCTGACGAATCCTTCCAGCATCCCCTCTGGTCGATGATATACGTCATCTTCTCCGACCTTCTACACTGAATCTTAGCGAGAATCCTGACGATGTAGTAACTTTGATTCGAGGATTTCAACTTGTATGGCTAAAATGGAAAATTTAAAAGATAAAATCTTCGAATTAAACTTTGATAAGAAAACTCAAGAAAAACGAATGAAAATTCAAGATCGATCATGATTTCTTTCGGTCTTATATTCTGCTGTCCTCGTACTACGATATATACAGGAAATTGGATGCTTTACGTATTTCAATTATCCAGAAGATGAAAGAAATTATTGATAAATTGAAGACTCCCTATATAATCATCTTTTATCAAATACTATCGTTGTCCTCGTTTCTGAGGTGACTCACCTTTATCCTAAAACAGGCACACACATTAAGTTCTGCAGAGTTTCGATATCGGAAAATCTATCGATATTTTTCCACCGCTGACGACAATATTCATATTTCCAGCCTTTTCTAAATATATCGTAGAAACCATATCGGATCGAAGTACATATTCTTCTACAAATAATAACCGTAGCCATCAGGATGATCACCAATTACAGCTCGGAACAAGGTTTACCACGTTAAAAATGCACAGGAGATGTTCATCCACGTATATACGTCGCAATATGTATGTTAATCGGATTTTGCATAACAGATAGGCGAGCCCTCTAATCCTGGCAGACGTCAATCCTATCCAGACACTCGATATAACCAACAGCTAGGATTAGCAGCATGTATACGCGTTTGTTCGTACAAACTTGATGTGTTGGTGAATAGGACGTACACGTTCCTCGATGTAGAGACATTAATCTTTATCACGTTTCTCGTAAAAGCGCGGTCGAGTCCTTCGGACAAGGAGAGATCTTCGATCCGTGTTCTAGCCAGAGAACAAAGCGTCTCTTTTCTCTCGCACGCGTACTTTCTTATACTCTATCTCTATTAAAGCTCCTTGGTGAAAGCTCAGAAAGAAAAGAAAGAACGCGTGAGAGAGAGAGAGAGAGAGAGAGAGAGAGAGAGAGAGAGAGAGAGAGAGAGAGAGAGAGAGAGAGAGAGGGGTTAAGACCAGGGTAAGTCGCTTATCCTCAGACTAATTTTTCGTCTCTCTTCGCCGTGTCGTTGAAGAGCCCACGGCGGAGTGGGCCGCGAGGGAACTCGTGAGTTCCCTTCGAAGGAGAAAGAGAAAGAGAAAGAGAAAGAGAGAGGAGATTGAAGAGTAGCCGTGCAAAGACGAGAGCGCGCAACAATTATAAACACCGTGGCAATTACATGCCTCGGGTGCGTGCACTTTCTTCGAGGTCTCCCTCTTCTTCTTTCTTTTTCTTCTTTGGTGAATAGCGAGTCGTGAAAGAAGTCCGTAGCCTCTTGAACCGTTTCACCTCAGCGTATCACCACCACCAGCAGGGCCATCAGCGACAGAGCCAGTAGCAACCGTATTACTACTCCCATCTCGTTCGCGATGGTGAAGCGAAGAGAGAGAGAGAGAGAGAGAGAGAGCGGTAACCCTTTCCTCTGCTCGTAATTGAGCCTCGGATCGTAGAACGGAGAGAGCGACTTGGGTAGAAGCGAGTGGCTACTCGGACGCGTCACGTGTGGGATCTCGAGTTTATTTGCATCCCTTCCATCCCGCCCTTCCCATCACCATACACCACCACTAGCGTCGCCGCGATGTGGCTTAAAGAGGAGAGTTTAAGGGAAATTGCTGCGCATGAAAGGACACACCTACGTCTCTCTATGTTGCTCGTGTTGTTATCGCGTAGGTGTACCTCGAGCTTGCTGTCGACGATATGCCGGCTATTTGTCACGAGCTACTCTTTGAGAAACCAAATCCACCAGAGAACCATGGAGGTTTCTTGTCGCTGACGTCTAAAGATGAATGTCGAGATCGCATCGACGTTGAATTTAACGTCAAATATAGTAGCTCGGAAATTTTATTAAATTTTTCCTCGATTAAATAAGAACCTTTACAGATTTACTGGAAATAGATTTAATTTATGAACGTTTCAGGAATAGTTCGTATTAGAAATGTCAATATAATCGATGGCAATAAATCCAGACCGATAAATATAGTTCGCTCGCATGTGCTACTTTCTCGACATAAGTTCGAAACCGAGTATGGAACTAATTAGGGGAATCGCGTGAGTTGATCTCATTGAGAAAAGGGAGAGAGACTCGGAAAGCGAGAGCGTTGGTAGGTACGTGTCAATGGGATTACGGAGGAGATTAAAGGAGAAGACGTGATTTTCTATCTAACAGATTTAACACGTTACTCAAAGTATCTTTAACATTTAACAATAAGATATGAGAAACTTTAAAATAACCAAAGTGTTTTATGAATCCATTGAAATGAGAAAAATGTTAGAGATCTTTTTAAAACCTGAACATTAAACATTATCTTTCTTTCTCCTTCTCCGTTGATCGAGTGGACGAAAGTTTTGCCAGAGAAATCTGTTTAGGCTTGAGCTTACACCATGTGTATTTAGCGGAGAATGCTCGCAGGAGGCCACCCGCAGGTCCTCGTCGATGGAGACGAACACGAAGGTGGGACATAGATAAATGTTGGTAAGCCACGACCGGGGTGGACCAACGTAGACAGAGAAAGCAAGAGAGATGAGAGTGAACCGAACTAGCACCGATGAGGAAAACAAAGCGTGCGGCACGGAGACAAATCGGAGCTCACTCCCTCGGGCTTTCCGAGGGTGATAGAGGAGGTAGAGGTGCATCGATGCGAACCAATCGAAATTTCAATGCTAACTGACGAGCGTGCGATCTGATACGAAGTCGATCGGTATTGGCAATATGCCCGCATAGTCCTAATCGACAGAGGGACATCGAAAGAGAGAAAACCTTTGCTTTTGTGTTTCCCACTTACTACAACTTTTCTTCCCTACAAATTTTCTGCCCGATTGATCTTAACTATTTAAATATATATCTCCTGAATTTCCTCAATTGACATTTATATTTTAAAGTACTAGAGTGAATATTTCATGGAAATAATTATGAGCATTACAAGGTATCATATTCATATTTGCGGTGCAAAAGTTTTTTCTATATAATTTTCAGTTTACAGAATTATAAAAAATATTCCATTGCAATACACATATTCTCATGAAATATGATTCAGAAATATGATTAGACTTTTCACGAGGATTCTTTGTCGTTCTCGTTTTTCTCAATGCGAAAAGCTAGAGAAAAAGAAAATCCTTTTCGCTCGTCTTTAAATGTCAAACAAACAATCTTCGCAATTATCGACAATCCGATAATTCGGCTAAAGGACAATTGACATGATTCGTGGGACATAAAATAATAAAAGAAAGTTTTTTAAAAATTTGAATGTACTAGGAAAAAATTTCAGTAGGATTTGTCATCGTAGAAACTACTCTTGGAATGGCTCCATCTTTTGCCATTCGCGTATTTCCTCGAAACGTATCGAAGTAATACCATCTCCACTTTTTCTCTCTCTCTCTCTCTCTCTCATCCCTTGTCCTCAAACGAGCTCGTTCCCTTTCTCTCTTACTTTTTTCTTTCTCTTTACGGACGCAGAAAGGATAGCGCGAACGTATTCCTCATATTTTATTCCGGTTTCTTCCCTGCTTTTTATTGCGGTTTGACTCGAACCCGAGACGCGGCTTGCACCGTCGCAATTTCAGTCTCACCCGCTGTTCCCCGTCGGGGATCTCTCTTTCTTACTCACACTCACCTCGTTTCTTTCAAGCGGAGTCGTAGAATTACATAAGCAGAAAGAAATTCGAGGGGAAATTCACGCTCCGCGGAGGGAATAATGATGGGAGAACTGTTTTATTTACTTCACAGCGCGAAATCTCGCGTTCGACGTGTTTAAAGATTTACGAGAAACCGTGACGTGGTTCTTGGGATACTTTTCGGGATGCTTATCGATCTTCCATCTAGCTAGGTAACAATTTTCACGCTCGCGAGAACGCATTTCCATTATATATCGTATACTGTACTTTCTCTTTTCTTCTCTCTCTCTCTCTCTCTCTCTCTCTCTCTCTCTCTCTCTCTCTCTCTCTCTCTCTCTCTCTCTTTCTGACAAAGTTGTACGACGTTAATCAAGACCCACTTAACGTTCACAATCTTGTTGCTAGAATACATCAGAGTCTTCTTAGAGATGATTAAGTGACCTGCGAAAACGTCGCCAACTAGCCCATTTATAATACCCTTTATCTACCATAGTTATCTATACGTAAGAAGGCAAAGTTATCGTTCTATTTATTGCACCAATCGTCATATGTAATTGGAGGCCACGCGATTGCACATATCTTCGCATTATTTCCAACGTCCGTGTTGGACACAAGACCGATAATTAATATTTATCGCTGACCTGACTTTTAGTTCATATACTTGAATCATTCTCGTTAACTATCTTTTTCCTTTATAAAACGAGTCTCGATTGTACTCGTTGAGCTTACGCATTTAACACGTTTTATCTCTACTAATATTTTGATAATTTTCAAAAATGAAAATGTTTTATTTTCTCGGATCTATAATTGAAATTTACGAGCATTGAACGTACGAAAGAGAAAAAAGAGAGAAAAAAAAAGAAATAACAAATCTAATATATCTAAGGAACCTTTACTTTCCTTCCTCTTACTCCACGGCTAACGTACTTGGGTCGGCTTCAAAGGAAAGAGAATTATGCGCGGAGGCAAATTTAAATGAATAAAGAACGATGCTGAAACGTTGACCAAAAAGGAAAAGGAGGGAAAGGGAGAGGACAAAAAATAGAAAAAATAGTTGTATGAAAGGGGAAAGATTTTTAGAAGCCCTTCTCCTCTCGTTTCCCTCAAGTGGATCAACGTTTAAGCAGTCCATTATGAAAGCGGTTTACTTTGGCGCACGTCGTGCGAGCAACACCTTAAAAATACATCCGGAAATCCTGCGATCGTCTCGAAGCTTTAAAAGTGTATTTGCGAAGATCATAATCGATATTGAGCGCCAAAAATATTTGTTCGAGATTTTGCATTTGATGTTGGCCGATCGTATTGCCGTAATAATCCTAACCATTTTTCTATCTGATTTTTGCGGTATATTGGAACACTCGTACGAGATAACATGTGCACATTTTGCTTATTCACGTTTTTGTAACATGGGGAATCCATGATGTTGAACTCGTTACGATACCCTATTAAATTACATTAATTTATAACCGTAAATTACAAAACGGTTTCATCAGTTGCATCCATTTGAAAAAAAAGAAAAAAAAAGGTACAAAAAGAGAATATCTCGTGTCGCTCGAGGCATTTTTATAGGAAAAAAAAAAAAAAAAAAAAAAAAAAAAAAAAAAAAAAAAAAAAAAAAGAAAAAAGAAAAAAAGCAATCAATTACATCGTTCATATGAAACTATATCTAGACAAAATATCAGAGTTATCTCGAACTGACGTATCTCGGTTCTTCCTCGCATTCTTGCTTATACCGTCCGAAGGGCCTATTGTTATGGATATTATTTACCGCCATATATGAATATAGACGAGGGTTTCGTGGGCCAGACACGTATCGTCCATATCGAGACAGGACCAGAGCCAAAACAGGATTGGTTGGTGGATGTAGCTCGTTGTTGTAGCTATCGCCGTTTAGTGTCCTGCTTAGGAAACGATCCAGAAACTTGATGGCGCTTGTTATGTCTTGCGAATCCTGATAGGGCTTTGTCGGATTTACATTTTTCCCAAGATAAGCCGGCGATCCTTCGTAATCGGTAGCTGTGTTTTCTCTAACGGCATAGTCTTCTTCTTTCTTTGCTTCCTCCTCTACATTGTATCGCGATCTGACAGGAGCAAGAAGATGACGTTCAATCGAGCTTGAACTCTTCGACGATATATCAAAAAACTTTTCTGACCTCGGTGGGAATCTCCCGCGATTTTGATTCATTGAGCTGTTCATCAAATTAATTGGAAAATATTAATCTTGACATTTAAGTAAGACATTAATTAAAGGATTGACACAATTGGTAATTAAAAGATCAAATTTAATCGTCACCTGACAATTTTCTCAGTTTTATCGAACGCTTTAGGAATTTCATCCTTAAAAGAAAGAGACACCGTAGTTGCCCTTGAGCCCGGATGCAAATAGCTATCATCTAGACGATAATCGTCATTTTCTTCAGGTTCGTCGACAACGTCGTACTTGTGATTGGCGTAAATAACGCTCCTTGAAGAACTCGTCGAAACGGGAACGTTTCGAGGGGGTAGATAGCCGTGTACGATGGACGGCAATTTCGTTGGGCTCGTCGTTAGTATTCCATACGTCATGTAGATGCACGTCACCTGAATTAGATCAGTAAAAGAGCTTTAACATCGTCCCGTTCGAGAAAAGGACACGTTCGTAATCATTTAGGAAAATATTACAAAGTTCTAACAAAACTGCATATAATAATGAATAATATTTTACTCGATTGTCTTTTCTTTTTTTTACAAAGAATCGCTTGAGAATAAAAAGAAACGTAAAACGTAACTGAGTGCTTAAATCTTACTATGATCTGACATTTAAATCGAGAATGCATTCTTAGACTCTTACACTGCTCAAAGAACATATGATTTTGACAGATGAAATACATCAACAGCTGCATCAAATTATTTTATATGCATAGAATTAGAAGAAACACGTATACGTTACCGAGAAAAAGAGGAGTATTTCATAGGATGCGTGGCCCATCATCCGACACTATCTTGAAAAGAACTAAAACGTCTGTAGGCACTTCGCGTTCCATTTATACCGTAGGACGGTTCGTTCGCTAAGAGCTAAGCCTTGTTTAAGGCCGGAAGTACATACACCGGCTACATATCTATCCACTCGAAAGATTTCATCGCTTTCCCTTTTCGGCTTCGACCAAATGCAACCCTCGCTGCACTTTTAACGTTCCGACAACATGGCTTTCGAATCAGGTCGAATGTTTCATTGTAATTGTGGAGGTCAAATTTAACAAGTAATTGCTTTTTAATTATCATTTTTATTACGCTCAAATAATTTTAATTCCTCTTAAATATCACTCAAAACAATACAAAGAACTACTTTTAGAATGCGATCATTCGGAATATCATTATCTAATTTCCATATATATATATATATATATATATATATATGTATATATATAACATAGATAATGTGTAAAGCCGAGACAATATTACCAGGATATGAGAGTAATTGATCAATAATTGAGGCTTTGGACACGATCCTATTCTATAGAAGGAACATGTCGAACGTTTACCAATATTCGATTAATAAGCTATGTATCGGCAATATTAAATGCAAGCTGAGAAGTGGCACTTGAAAAATGATAAATTTGAGTGGGAAAATATGTATGACAAATATTTCGATAAATAATATTATATTATTGATTTATATTTTAATTTTATTTACGTTTAATACATATTAATAGAAAGATATAAAAAGCTTTTTCTCTCTAATCACATAGTAATTGTATAAAAAACCTCTAGTTCATATCGAATTGTAGAAATTGAATATAATGAACATAAAGCATATCGCAGAAATTATTAATTGTTTATTTATATATCGCAAGAAAGAAGTCTAATTAATGATCTATCATTTGTAATTATTGGATCAATATGTAGAGTGCGCTATATTCTTATGTGAGCACGTAACATATGTCGATAAGTTCATTCTCTGATTGAAAACTCACAAGATAGGGAAGTTTTATTGGAGCCATCTAGTGGCACATCCAAATAAACTTTCTGTACATTTTCCTAGAAAGTAACGTGACGTTCATCTAATCATTTTTTACTCTATGTACCCGCGAAAACTAGTTATGAGGTGTCGTATACATTAGACGTTTTGATACAATTTTAATAATTTCTGCTATTAATTATTATACGAAATGGATATTGGAGATCCACAAATTGGTCGGCTGCGTGTAACAGATGAAGTAGGATTAAAATGTCAAAAATTATTTCAAGACTTCCTCGAAGAGTAAGTTAAACAATGATACAAAAGCAATAATTGCATCGTATCGAAATTATTAAGAATATTATTCGTTAAGCTTACACTTTTCTAATACAAAATCTATTAAAACTGATTTGTACTTATGTTAATTGTTAGATTTAAGGAAGATGGTACGATTAAGTATACGGAAGCAGCTAAGGAATTAATAAGTCCAGAACGAAGTACTTTAGAAGTATCTTTTGATGATATTGATGCATATAATCAAGCATTATCTACGACAATAGTTGAGGAATATTACAGGTTATTCTTTTAAGCAATTTATGCATCTGTGTGGATTTGAAAAATGTGCAACTTAATTATGTATATATTATATATATATATATATATATTTATTTTTTAGAGTATATCCGTTCCTTTGTCAGGCTGTATCCAATTTTGTAAAAGATACAGGAGAACTGAACAAAGATAAAGAATGTTATGTGAGTTTCACCGATGTTCCAACAAGACAAAAGCTTAGAGAATTGAATACCTCTAAGCTAGGTACTCTCATTCGTATATCTGGACAAGTAGTTAGAACGCATCCTGTTCATCCAGAATTAGTATTAGGCACTTTTATATGTATGGATTGCAATGGTTGTATTAAAAATATAAAACAACAGTTTAAGGTAAATTCCAAAAATCAGCAATTATTTTGATCATCTGTATTGTTTGTGTCATTCAATTAATCATTGAAATTTATATTTTTAGTTTACAAATCCAACAATTTGTCACAATCCTGTCTGTAGTAATAGACGACGTTTTATGTTAGATGTAGACAATTCCATATTCATAGACTTTCAAAAAGTAAGAATTCAGGAAACACAAGCAGAACTGCCTAGAGGATGCATTCCACGCTCTCTTGAAGTTATTTTAAGAGCAGAAACAGTAGAGAGCGTACAAGCTGGTGATAGGTAAATTGTATATTAAATATATTTGTGCTTTATTATTACATATATTTATAATGATACTTTTGATATTGTAGATATGATTTTACTGGTACATTAATAGTAGTACCGGATGTAGGTGCATTGGCTTTACCTGGTGTAAAATCAGAGCCTGGATCAAGACATAAACAGGGTGACCAAGATGAGGGTATAACAGGACTTAAAGCACTTGGTGTCAGAGATTTAACATACAAAATTGCCTTTCTTGCTTGTAGTATTACAGCAACTAGTCTTAGGGTGATTGTTATATATTTTTGGAAGATATTAAATTTGAGTGTTACAGTTAACAATAATATTTACTTTAATTATAGTTTGGTGGAACTGAAATGGTAATGGAAGAAATATCTCAAGAAATGATGAAGAAGCAAATGACTGAGGCAGAATGGAATCGTATATACGAAATGAGCCGTGATAAAAATCTTTATCAAAATTTATCAACCAGCATGTTTCCTGCAATACATGGCAATGATGAGATTAAGAAGGGAATAACGTTAATGCTTTTTGGAGGAGTTGCAAAGACCACAGAGGAAGGAACATCATTAAGAGGAGATGTCAATTGCTGTATAGTAGGAGATCCAAGTACTGCCAAATCACAGTTCCTTAAAAATGTTACTGATATGTCTCCTAGAGCAGTTTATACATCTGGAAAAGCATCCAGTGCTGCTGGTTTAACTGCTGCTGTAGTTAGAGATGAAGAATCTGGAGAATTTGTTATAGAAGCTGGAGCTTTAATGCTTGCTGATCATGGTATTTGTTGTATAGATGAATTTGATAAAATGGATCCTAGAGATCAAGTAGCTATACACGAAGCTATGGAACAGCAAACAATTTCGTTGGCTAAGGTAAATCAGAAGATATATAACGAACGTACCTTAATTGTTCATACATTAATATATTTTTAGGCAGGTGTGAGAGCAACTCTAAATGCTCGAACGTCTATACTGGCAGCGGCTAATCCTATCGGTGGACGGTACGATAGGAAAAGATCATTGCAACAAAATATTCTACTTACAGCACCTATTATGTCAAGATTCGATCTTTTCTTTATTGTAGTAGATGAATGTAACGAGATAATAGATAATGCTATTGCCAAAAGAATCGTAGATTTACATTGTGACAATATACAAGATATCGAGGTGATATACACTCAATCAGAGATTATAAGATACATAAACTTTGCGAAATATTTCAAACCTGTTTTAAGTCAGGTGAGCCTTTATTAAAAAAAAAAAAAAAAAAAAACAAAAAACAAAAAAAAAATCATATGATAGTTTAATTGATCAAAATATTCAGGAAGCTGCAGAACTGTTAGTGGAGTGTTACACAACAATGAGACAAAGAACGGGTAGCGGTTCGGGAAAATGGAAAGTTACAGTGAGACAATTAGAGAGCATGGTTAGATTATCAGAAGCATTAGCTAAGCTTGAGTGTGTGGACGAAGTTACTGTAAAGCATATTAAAGAAGCGAAACGTTTGTTGAACAAAAGTATTGTCACGGTTGAACAGCCAGATATTGATTTGGAAGACGTAGACAACGAAGAAAAATTAGGCGTAAGAATAGACGATCCACCACCGCTCATGGCTGCACTGAATGAAGTCGATATGGATGACAAGATGCCTACTCCTCGTAATTGCAATATCATCTAGTAATTGTATTGATGTAAAATATAATAGAACCAAAAAAAAATATAAATTTATTTTTTCATAGCAACTGACGAACCACAAGAAGTACAAAAGAAGAAACTTACCATGTCGTTCGAAGAGTATAAAAATTTGTCAAATATGTTAATCCTTTATATGCGAAGCGAAGAAACTCGTGCCGAAAATGAAGGTGAGGCATCATTACGCGTTGAACTTAAGCTCAATTATGTTAATATTACGAATTTCATTTATAGACGATGCAAAAGGAGGCGGTATACGTAAGTCCGATTTGGTTGTGTGGTATCTCGATCAAATACAAGATCAAATAGATTCTGAAGAGGAATTGTTAGAACGAAAAAATTTCATCGAGAAGATTGTTGACAGATTAACTTATCATGTATGTATTCGTCTACTCATTCACAAAGTGTTGAATTTTAATGCTACTTGATTTAATCATGCCCATTATTGTTGTGTTAAGGACCAAATTATAATACCTCTTACTACAAGAGATTTAAAAGGCAAAGGCAAAGGAGATGCGGAAGAAGAGGAAGATCCTTTATTAGTGGTACATCCTAACTATGTCTTAGATACGTAATATTTTTTCAATTCACAGCTATAATCCCATAAAAATCGAAGTTTGCAGAATATTTTTATACTTTCGTTATATTTTGTAATACACCCAAAGATAATTTGTATAAACAAAAAGAAAAAAAAAAAAGAAATATATAAATCGATTAATTTTCAATTAGATTATAGCCTGGAAACACGTCGTATATTTTCACGAAACATTTTAATCGTTGTGCCCTCATAAATAAAAAACGACCATGTTAATTCCTTTCTTTAACGTATGTTAATTATGACAACGAGCTCATTCGAGGATAAATTAGCAGTACCTCAAAGTAGATCAGTAAACTGTGAACAGTTTGATCTGTTCAGTAATATAGTCACTCTCTCGTAATGTGACTTACGTTACGAACAGATAAAATTTTTTAATTGTAATTTAATATTTCCAAAGTCCTACGTTATATCTTACGAAGTTTATGAATACTACGCGAAGAGAAATTTAACCAATTTTTCTTTTTTATCTATACCAAAGAGTTAACGAGTTGAAGAAAAAAAAAAGAACAGACAATGTACACATGTTTATCATCATCATGATACTTATCTTCGTATGGTGGGGTATTGTGGAGCAATGAGTAAAAAGAGTCAGGTATTGTTAGAATATGATGTTCTTTGTGCGAATCTACAATGTCTGAGGGAAAACTTCGTGCAGCTTCCTACATGGAGGTAAATTAACAAAATATAAAAATCTTCATTGCTCGTATATACGGAATGACCGAAGTTCACGATAAAAGTAAAATTTGAATTAAAATAGAGAGAAATATAATAAAAAAGAAAATTGATATTAATGTTAGGATGCGCGGGGAGCATGTATCGGTGATTTTTTCCTTTGGAAAAAGTTTTTGATAGAGAAGAATAAGCCAATTTGGGTTCCTTTGCAATTATTGGATGCTTTGCTGAGAGGCTACGGCCAAGTGAGTGAGCACATTTTGTGGATATATTGATTACGATTAATTAAGTATTATAGATAAATGCTTTTTAAAAAGGCGCAACGTAAAAGTAAACACTTGGATCTTACTTTATCTGTCGAAATATATTTCAAACCCATTAGGTCGCGTTTGCTAATAATCCACTAAGTGGATTGTTAATAGTAATCGCTTTAGGAGCAACGGCACCAAAGATCTTGGCCTTTTCTGCTGCGACCGGCTTTCTAGGCCTTTTGCTTTCCGTGGTACGTGCACGATATGAATATTTTTTCAAATAATATTTCATGTCATAGTCGCATTTTATAAAATCGCAATTCATCAACGTGTAATTTTCTTCACTCCTGATTCATATCGTATTTGTTGTTATGACAAACCGACTACTGACGAGTGGACACAAGAATTCTACTGCAATGCGCGAACTCTTTTTTCGTCCTTTAAATTATGTAATATTTCATTTGCAGCTGATGAAAGATTCTCAACATATTATAGAAAATGGATTGACCGTATTGAATCCACTTTTAATCGGTACTCTGTCGTGCAATTTGGTACCAAAGTTTTATGGTGAATTCGATGCTTTTAGTTATCTACTTATACTCATAGGAACCATAATCAGGTGAGGATAATTTTTGAACATTGTTGGCCGATGAGCGAAATAATATTTCGAATCGTTTCAACGGATCAGGAATAATTCACAGGGAATCATGATTAATATTTTCAGTGTTTATCTGGCTCGCTCTTTGCAGACTGTTAAATTTCCATGTACCGTATGGGCGTTTAATCTAGTAGAATTAGTATTACTTTTTGTTTTTACCACGCAGAATGGTTTTACCGAATCGTTCAAAATTAAAGGCACAGTAAGTATATGTACTTTGAATTACTCTATGCGTCACAGTGATCAAGACAAGCCAAAGATCATCTATTAACAGCGTTGCATGAACATAAATTTCTCTCGTAGCAAAGAGCCCTTTAGTTAGAAAGGGCTCTTCATCTTAGAATTCAGGTTATACATATTTCACGTGGCTTTCGTGAGGGAAAATCCAAACCCAAACCCAAACCACCCCACATCGCGGTATAACTTTCCCCTGGTATTGATCAAGCTCGGTTAGAATTTCGTTGACGATGTATTACCTTGACTCGGATTTCAGAGCGACGTCGACCTGAGATACATTATTTTTTCTTATCTATTTTATCTATAGAAATAGAGACGAAAATGAGACGGTCTTGAAAGTTTCGTTCGAAAATATTAATTCGAAGGTTGCAATTTGATCGCGGTACGAAAGTTACATAGCTGAGGAGATATCACTGTGGCGTATGAGCAATTGTGTACAAACTCGAGATGCTACTTGTACTCTATACTCTCGTTGTTTCGAGGACAATGCAACAAGTGATGCAAGGACAAACGATGCCAGTTTTATCGCGGAGAATGTAACAGACGTTAACGTCGACTGGGGAATGGTAAAGATCAACTATCTCCTCTGTTTTATTCGATTTCAATGCATTTTGCTCTTACTATTGCTTATACATTTCGATCAACGATCGAACTTTTAAATAGTATTATTAACGGTGAACGGAATATTTCAATAATTTTTTCCTTTACAGGTGTTCCGGGGAATGGTCGTTTCATCGTCGCAATTGTTCAGCGTGGACAACGTCGTAACAGGAGCTGTTATTTATTTAGCAGTTTTAATCTATTCCCCAGCTACTGCCGGATTTTCTTTTGCAGGTGTATTTATTGGTACACTCGCAGGCAGGTATTTCCATCTGATATTAATAAACATTCGTTGTTGAACTCCCGCATGCTTAAAGATGAGTTCATTTACGTAGGCTTAGAACTTGGGGCACCACACAATGAGGTATTCACGGGATTATGGGGATTCAACTGTTTCTTGACTGGTGCCGCCTTAGGAGGTAATTTATTCGTTATTAACGTACAGACTGCTGCTGCAACTCTCGTAGCGATAGTCTACACGGTGGTACTTCAATACGTCCTCCGAATTATATTCGGCAAAGTGAGTAGGTATTATTCGACAATATAATGTGCAATTATGTTAATAACAATTCGTTTCCAGATCGGTTTACCATTTTTAACACTGCCCTTTGTAATTAGCTCAAGTTTGTTTTTACAATTACGAAGTGCATCGTTGAGTGCAGTTTTTCCAAAACCATTGCAATCTTCTTATCCCGAGAAACAACGTCACGATTATCTTACAAATAGAAAGCATATCATGCAAGAGAACGTAGGTATAATCGTATTAATTTACTTTAGAAAAGGTAGAGTATTTTATGCGATTCATTTAAAATCTTTTATTTCATTATTTCATTACCTTTCCATGAATCATCGAGATAAACGGCTAATCGTACCTATGACATCTATTAATACGCCGAGTTGATAAATACGTAAATAATAAATACATCGGAGTACGATCAGAGTATTCCCACTATGGCGATATAGTAAACATCACGTAATGTACCTCGAGTCTTATTTCGAAATATTTTCAGTCTGCTTCTCAGTCTATCTTCGGAGTCATAGCAACGTATATATCTAATCGGTAGAGTAAAATAAGCATTGAGGAACGCATCTCGATGCTATCTCTATTTGATTTCCAAACATCAAACGTTACTCCTTAAGAAAGATAAACAAACGATCATACAGAGGTAAAGCTTTTGGTGGAGATCTGATATCGATGTATCATCGTACCAGCATCCCCAACAGGGGATGAAAACCACGCCCTTCGCCGGGAGCTCTACAAATTGATTTCTCCCTTACCAAAGTTATTCGCCTTATTTCGTGAGGAGTGAAAGTTTCTCCTTTGATACGGGCGTAGGAAGGGTGTCCCGACTTAGGTTAGATGTTATGCTTGGATTTGAGCTCAGCGTATAAAGGGATGAAATGAAGTATTCAAAAGCTCGACGCCTGCGCTTTTCGTTTCAGTAGATCGCGTGGAATTTAATGAGTTCTTTTCTCTCTTTAATATAGGTCGACGATTCCGAGATGGACCCTGCACTTCCTTAGGATCAGAAGATACGATCAATTACTTCTTGGAATATAATAAAATATATTATACTAGGTTATATTATTTGTTATGTATAGATAATACTACTTGTATTCATATTTGCTTTGTTTACAAGAGGACCTTCAATGAAATTTCTGTATAAATATCTCTAGTTTTCCTGTAATACTTCGATAAGTCACGAATAGGAAGTTTCCAAATATTATGATCTGATCGTTCCATCAACGTGAAGTATCCAGATCGATTTTTATTACTTTGGCAATTTTACGGATGAACAGACAATGCTGAAAAAACGTAGAGAGGTCGATACTTTCTCGAAATTCCATGTTTACCGAAATATTGCTTATCTTTGGCAAAAAAATTCTAATCTCGACAAAATTGTTTATTCGCTGTCTCTAGAATATACATCCACCCATACACACACACACACACACACACACACACACACACACACACATATATATATATATATATATATATCAAATCGAGGTGCTAATCTCCTTATCTCAGAAAGGCGGGGAAAGGTAGCGTTAAATTTGTGGATCTCGACAGCATTTTCAAGACAAGATCTGGAACGGTAGATATTTCTATGGAAAGCATTCGCATGTAAAAAGCCACAGGTCGATCGATAAAATTTATACGATCACTTTCCCTGTCTATACACTTGAGCATGATATTTTATTTGCCAAGTCACTAGATTTACAATACATATACAATGCAGTCCTTCTTCTTTTTCACCTTGAATGAACGTATATCGATTTCGCAATTTTATGATTCTCACAAGTGTCCATTTTCTGTGGAACGAAATGGTGTTCCATTGATCCATCAAAAAAAAGTCTTACGAATTTTCGAGTACAGAAAAAGAAATACAAGTAAAAAGGGAAAAGATATATATCGTTTGAAAATGCTTTAGATTACTAGTAATATTGAAAAGAGAACGTAATCGGAGACAGAATAGAGCAATATAAAAGTTTTTACCTAGTAAACTTTTTGATCGTGTAGCAGCGAATACGACTCAACTGGAGAATTTAATGTAAAACTCTGCATGTGGTGCATAAAATCTATGTCCTCGAGCGAGAGAACACTGTTATCGGCTCTACTTCGACGTCGTTATCGCGAAATTCCATTTCATTCTATTCGCTTTATTTGAAAACTTGTCCGATTTTACAAAGGACAATTTCTTTTCCAAATACTTTTCTTTTACATTCGAGCGATTTCGTTGGCAAATATTGAAAAGTTTCACAGAGATAATCCTTTAAGAAGGTCGATCAAGACAGTTCTTTATTCGCTACCACGTAAGATAGATAGCGATAATAGGATTATGTAAATTTCATTTTCCAGAATCTAGTTTTGGGATATGGCAAGGAGAATCATGAGAAGGGCGCCACCACGGATCGAAGTGGTCCAATAATACAACTATTCCTTTTTTACGATCTTCTTAATAGACATACAAATATTCGATTTGTCATTTCGCAATAATATATGAGATTTTTATTTGGAGGAAAATATTTCAGAAAGAAAAATGAGGAAGGAGGGCATTAACATTACCTATATTTTAATGTTCCTTATCCAATGTACTCGTACGTATACAAATGAATTAAAGACATGGAACGTAATAGAGAAAAAAGCGGAAGGACTTGGTACACAAAATTAATACGATACGGCAAAGTGAAAACAATGCGAATGCCGCAGTACCAGGACTCTGTAATCTGCATATACATATAGATACACGTACAGACGTAAAAAAAAGCCACGAAGAAAGAGTATTTTTGATCATTAACAAAGAACCACTCGAAAATTCAGGACCAGCTTGAAAACTGGCGCGGATCCATCGAGGGTAAAAGCCCACTACGGTTTCTGTAACGCGTTGATCGTTTAAATTCTAATCATATCCGGTTGGTATATTCATCCCATGCAGCTTTGCTACGTAATAGACGACAATAGTTCTCGTTCATTTGCAATCGAAGAAGCGACTTTACCGCTTCGATCGATCGAGCGTACGGTCATATGTACGTACGTACATGCATACGATAATATGAGTATATATCTTTAGTGAAATCGTATGCGGCAAGGGTGATAAGGGAGAAAAGTAACTAGCAGAAGGAAAACAATGAGGTTTTGGCGAGAGAGAGAGAGAGAGAGAGAGAGAGAGAGAGAGAGAGAGAGAGGGGGAGGGAACGTGCAGAGAGCTTTTCTTTTACGCTCGACGGCAACCTCCTTTGCGTCGGTAGGTGGATGAAAATGACGAGGAGGTGGTGATGGTGGTGGTGGTGGCATTGGCAGTAGTGGTGGACGATGTAGGGTGAAATGTGGAGGTGGTAGAGATGGTAGGCAAGCGGTTGTTGGAAGGGGTGCTTGTATAAGGGGTGGGGAAGAACTGAACGCATCCCTGCCAGAGCGGCTACCTGCCCACCGAGCGAGCCTGTCTGCTACACGACGCTACTCTCCCCAGTATTCGGCCGATCGCTAGTACTCGCGCACGCAAATCCCTTCGTCGTGACGCGTGACGGTCTTTACTTTCATTTTCGTATAGAGATAACTTTATCCAGTTGTAACCAACAACGTATTACAGCGTGTAAATATATTACGTGTGTCTTTAGGATCATTGCAGACTACCTTTCTCTTTCTTCCTTTTCGCTTAAATTTCATTTAGTTAAATTTCGCGCGATATGCGAGAGGAAGAAACCGCGTGTGACGCTTCGTCGCGCCGCAGTGACCTTCCGAAAACCCTTCGAAGACTTCTCGAGAGCAGGACACCCGCGTGAATTTCCTCTTTACCTTTCCACGATTCGTTCTCATCCTCTCTTAAGTTTTTTTCGTCACGAGCTACTGCCCACCGCAACTTCTGCGCGGCCTGCAATGTGTACAACGACTTTCGGGCTAGCTCAAGCCATACGCTCTTGACCCGTTCCACTCAACTCTCTCAAAAGCCTCCCCTACGATCATCTCGTTCTTTTTCTCCCTTTGTTTCTTTCTTCTCCTCTCTCTCTCTCTCTCTCTCTCTCTCTCTTTCTCTCTCTCTTTCTTCCTTTTTTTATACTTCTACATTTCACACCCTAAACGACCGACTTTCTAAAGTTTATATCGAGATCGACGAACTTGTGACACTTCCCTCTCTCTCTCTCTCTCTCTCTCTCTCTCTCTCTCTCTCTCTCTCTCTCTCTCTCTCTCTCCCTCCCTCTCTCTCCCTCTCTCTCTAATTATCTTTAATAGGAGAGCTTTTTAAATCTCGGCCAAGCAGAAGATAAACCTACTCGGACATCACCTGAATTTTTTAAGAACAAGAGACAACACGGTGAAGATACTTTTTAGAGAAAGGGCGAAAACAACTTTCTTTCTTTCTTTACAAGTACTTTACCATCGCTCTCAAGAGAAATGACATCATCAAGGAGAGAAGAAAAGTTTCCGGATTTCTGACGAGTCGTCAATAGCCTATATACAAAAGAGAAATTTTTATTTACTTCTCTTCTCCCATCTACCTTGTCTCTTATATCGCAAAAGTATAAGCAAGAGTAGGCGAATAATAGGACCACCCGCGACAATCGGAGTTCTCTCTCCTCCTCATCCTCCTCCTCCTCCTCCTACTCTTCCTTATTTTTCTTTATGATTTAAGACTCCTTTCATCGCGACAAGCGGCCTGGTTTGATTTACGAGCAATCTAATCGATGAGAGCACCAAACGATCCTGTTGCGCTTTACATGCTATAAGAAAACGGAGTCAGTGGAACTCCTGAAAAAGATCGTTGTAACATCAATCACGCAAGTTAGAACGGAACGTGAGATGAATCGGGCTGCTATCTCCCACGCTTCCTTTTTCTCTCGGCTTTTGGTAGAACGATTTGAGAGTGGAACTAAAACCCCTAGAAAAAGATAGTGCAAACTATTGAGGAACTGTCCTATCGAGGCTTGACCTTGTCCGTCTTAACAGAGTTCGTACGAAGGAATGGCTGGAGCTAGCCAAAGTTGATTTGAAATATCAAAGAATCAGTGTTGTAGAGTTTACACCTGATGGTGGTTTAGGGTAACCTGGCTTCCCTCGGCCCTTGCCTTCAAACGACCAGAAGGACAAAGAGAATAAGGAGGAGAACGAGGTGTCTCGGCCGGGTCCGGCTACTTGAAGGTGGTATGGCTACGAGTCCCGTAGAAAGGAGGAACGAGGTCGTTAGCTGTTACGCGAGAGACTAGGAAGGGTCGAGGGAAGTTGGCCGGGCAAAAACAAGCTTATACACCGCCGTCTCTTCTCGGCGCGCGCTTCTCATTCTCTTAGCTCCCTCGTAACTTCGGTTTAAGTCTTCACTTCGTGTAATACATAAATATACCATGTGGTATGATGGTCGATCAAAAAAACTCGAGTTACATACTACACCCTCGATTCCCTTCGTTGGTTTGACAAGCGTAAAGAATGGATGAATCGGTATTTCAGGCCGATAATTGAAAAACCGAAGGTCTCCTAGCCTCCTCTCTAGAATTTCCATGAGGAGTATTATATGACCAATAACGTAAAGCACGAACTTATAGAAACGGTACTAACGAAGCTCGCTGACGAATTCTCTTTGCAAAGAGTTTGTTTTTTTTTTTTTTTTTTTTTCGAAAAAGATTCGAGAGAAGTGGAAGGACGAGATAAAAAATGAAAAAGTCCTGATCGAACGTTTCGCGCTCGAAGGTAGTTTGAACCCCATGCCATATGGTACGAGTCTTCAGCCCGAGGTCATCATCGATTAATTCGTTGGAAAAGGCAGAAACAAACGTTATCGCCAAAACGATTCGATCATCATGGAGATGGAAATTCGTTGCCCGTCACTGCCGCGTATGACATCCTGTGGCCGAGGGAACGAGCTCTCCGAAAACGTGCTATGTACGATCGATCGAGCGATTTTCACGATCAGATAATATCGTTTGGCTGCTCCGTACAAAAGGGACAGATTTTCACGTATACAGAAAATTCAGGGACGATAGATTTTCTCTCAGGGTAATGTAGAATTGACATTTTATTTTATTGGGATATGGCAAACGGACTGCGTTTTGAAATGGTCCTATATATCAAGGAACTTAATCGCTATCACGATCGTGGAATACCATAATCGTTCCGGTAGCTCGTCACTTGGACAAATAACGAAACGCCGGGAGAAATGATGAAAAGAGGATAAAGACGGAATAGTCGGCTTCTTAAAAAGTAGTCATCATCGAGGGTGGGAAGCGTAATGCACCAAATTTAGGTGGAGAGATGACGGTGATGCCGTCGACTTCCGATGTCGCTGACAAGGCAGTCTCAACAAACGATGGTAGCGGAGGCGTGGAGGTGGCACGTCTCGAAGCCGTCCTCGCTGCTCTGGTGGAAACAAAGGTGGAGGCGATGAAGGCATCATCGACGCTCGGCAGACGTTCAGGCAGTGCACCAACCAGTCCGCGTCGTCCGAGATTAACCTCGACCTCCACGGCCTCCTCGTCGCTGAATCATCATCATCAACATCATCACCAACATAGAAGGAAGAGTCATCATCACCATCATCACCATCATCCCCACCACCATCATCATCGCCGTAGACGACACGATTCAGCTCCTTGCGATTACATCGATGATTCAATGACTCATCATCAACACAAATCACATCATGGTGAGTCTTCTTCTTCCTACAAGAAGAATCCACATTTCCCTGTTTTAATCTCGTAATACGTATTTCGTAAGTACGTACGAGGAAAGAGTTTGAAGAAACAAACGTTTGTAATACCATACAGAAGAATCAAAACTACGTTCAAGGAATTTTCATTGGAAGAAAGATCAATACGATTAACCAGAAATAGCACGTAAGAAAGTTCGAGGACCCTTTACTACGTACTTTTTCAACAAAAGCATCGAGTAACAGTATAAAAATAATCGTGTACAAGGGTATCAAGTCTTTAGTAAAAATAAGCAAAATAGAAACTTGTACAAGTCGATCGACAATCGAAGCGAGAGAGAGAGAGAGAGAGAGAGAGAGAGAGAGAGAGAGAGAGAGAGTTCTCATAACACTGCAATGTAACAAAGATAAAAAAACATGGGTAGAAACGTGATATAGGATATATATGCATTCAATCGTTGTACTAATTTTCACCTCAAAACCTGGCGTATGAAACTCCCCCCTCTCTGTCTCTCTCTCTCTCTCTCTCTCTCGCTCTCTCGTTCTCTTTGATAAGCTACTACGCTAGGAGACACGTCAGTACCAAAGTTAATCAATTGCATGAAATTTACATGCGTATCCTATGCGGGAAGCCAGCTATGAAGTTGATATTCGATCGCGCAACCACTCCGTTAACTTATCCTACCCTCTAGTCACTCGATACCGCTCGTGAAATTCTGCGGATTTAACCATTGGAAACGGAGTAAATATTTTTCATTTCTCGTTTATTAGTAAACGATTTATTAATAAATCATCGTTTTTATAAAATTGTTCATTGTCGCGTTAATAGGCCCTACGTGTGTATTTTTTAAACGATCTAAAGAACGTGAATGCTTCTTTCTTTATTCATCGGCAAAATGATAATTAACAGAAATTCATTAATGACGTTCACGCGATGGAATTCGGTGAATTAAAAATACCCACAGTAGTTTATGATATCGATGGCGTATTTCCTCTCCCTTTTAATTAACGTCTAATCGATTTTAATTAACGCTTAATCGATTGTGTTCAATATAAATGCGAACGAACGAGTATTAGTTAGGTTGTCCGTTCGATTTCGCGACGATGTAAATCGATAGATAATTTGGGCCACCTGAATTTTCGAATAAATAAAATCGTGTCCCATCGTAAAAATGATAATTTCGATGAGAAATAAAAATGAAATTCGATCGCTTTTTGCTTTTAGGTAAAGGAAGACGAAGAGCTTCGGAGAGTCCACGAAGTCCACGGAAGAAACGCAGGCATTCGAAGAGTCCTCGTGTTCTTCAAAGTGCCGATATTCAAGCCGGTCTCGAAGCGCGTCTCGAACTCCTTGACATGAACGGCGAACAAGATCTGGCATTGATAAATTTTGAAAGGACAAGAGAGGCTCTTAGCGACTCCTGCGAGTATCCGCGGCTGCACCGAAGTGCCTGCTACTTTTCCCAAAGCACAGCTCAATTGTAAGTCTACAACGCGTTCGCTCCTCCTTATTTTTCCCCGGACCGCTTTTGAAAAGGTCTACTAATGTAGCTCCGGTATGTTCCATTCACGTTAAGTCAACGAACACGATGCGAATTCGCTATAGCTCTTTGACACTTTTTTAATGACTCGCCGAGTTTGAAAAAAACAAACATACTCTCCTTTGCATTAGACATCTTCCTTTCTATAAGTCTACCTTAAGTATAAATCTCCGAGCATTTCGAAGAAACAAGGATGCCTTTTAAAAAGTGGGTCATGCATGGCTGGAAAAGTTCGTCGATGCTCATCTCTTCGCAGTCAGTTTCGAATGATGATGTTTCGGTCGGGAAGCTGAACGATCCTCCGAATAAAGGAGGAACCTTGTTCGACCGTGTAATGAAACTACGCCGCTCGGAAAGAGATAGCTAGCTTTGAAGGATGAGAGGTAGAAGAGGGTGCAAGAGGTACTTGGAGGGATGGATGGTCCGATGATGATCACGGCGAGGACATCATCGAGCTCGGTCTTCTCTCTTCGACGCTTTTCATCCGTGAAACGTTCTCTAACTTTTCTCTATCGGTGGAAAGAGAGAGATAGCAAGTAGCGACCTTTATACTCATGACGTATGAGCTCAAACGCCCGAACGGCGCGCTATTCTTCGTTGTCCGGCTCAATTTTAAACCGAATCACTCGCCGTTCCTGTTAAAAGCGCTTTGATGTAGAACTCGGCTCCTATCTATTTTTCTTTCATTCTTCCTTCCTTTTCTTTCTTTTTATAAAGCACCATCTGTAGCGCTCGACGAACGAATGGAATGAAATTCTTTCTCGAAACTCGATAAAAAATTAATTGCACTCGAAAAGGCAATTTCCCATTTTCTAATCGATCGTTCTTTGATTAAATTTCAATTGTTTATAGGATTCGATTTCCTCGGTTATTACCATCAATTTCAGTCGAATTATGTTATAAGAAATTGATGAAAGTGACAGTCTTTGTTAGAAAGAAAAGAAAGAAATTTTTAACCGACGTGATATGGTTGCAGTATGTACAACGTAATGAAAAAGATCGATTAAATTATGCATGTATAGTACGAGGTTATCGTAGAAAATACTAGCTATCTGGGCTGTATTTCTTTGTCTGACTCTACGTCGACCCGTACCACTTGACGTAGTTTCTAAAGTAGCGATTCTTAACCCTGGCCATTGTCGACAAAGTCAAATCTGGGTCGGCTGAAAATGTTCATGAGAATTTCTATTTAGTACCATTCATTTTTCTTTCATTTCTCGATTTTTTTTTTCTTTTTTTTTTTTTTTTTTTTTTTTTTTTTTTTTTTTTTTTTTTTTTTTTGTTATTCTCGTTTCCGGAATATTCAACGAATCACGAATCAATTATGCAAGCAAAGTACAATGTTAACTATAAATTATGTAAGCTCTATATAGATTCTTTTTCTAGTATCGTTTTACAAAAAGATCGTTATCCCTTCGCCAGTCGTAAAATCATGACATGGTAACATCGCATAATGCATCATTTGTCGTAGGAAACGACCGCATTGCGCTTGATAACGGACGTCATCGCCTTTCACGAAGAATATTGTAGTTTTTAAAGCGTATCATGACCTTTACGTGTCTTGTTTTACTAGAATCGTCCTATGCGGAACGTCGAACGATTATTATGTACGACTTGCCTGCTGCTCTTTGTCATTTGTAATGGCATATAAAGGATTGCGAGAGTAGTGCTACAATGTGAATTTCGCAAATTGAAATGTCACTTCTTGTTAGAATGACATAAATACGTGAGGATCGTTACGTTACAGATGAATATTCCAGAAATAGATCGAACAAAGTCCAAGATCAGATGCTAGAAAATCTCATCCACGAGCTAAATATAAGCTAACGTTCTAACAATAGATCATTCGATTCCTCCTTCTCGTCTACTGAAACGACAGGAGTAAACATTAACCTGTCGAACAATGCAGACACATTCTGATCGATGGAGGTACTCGTACACCATTCGTCTTTCCCTTAGTCTTCACAATAATGCCGGTGAAGACCATGAAAATGGCTTATCATTTCTCATTCGTGAAAAGATCTAAGAACGAGGGCAAGCTTTAATTAAGAGGGTGTAAAAGGGTCTGGGGCTTCTCATTCAAAGGATGGGAGGGCAAGGATATAGAACTAACTAAAGAGACGCTATAAGAGTGTTATAAGAGAACTATGATTCGCCTCTGGCTTAACTCGTTTCTTCCGATACGAGCGTATTTTTAAGTAACGCGTGTTCGCAGGAAGATTCACTACGACGAGGACGAGGACTACTTGGCTTTGAACATAGCCGACGAGTTGGAAGAGGAAGAAACTCTGAGCGGTCCTGAAAAGATCGAGGAGCCCAGAGAGACTTATCACAGGCCACGAAAAAAGCGGAAGCGAAAGCGACGGCGAATCGAGTCCGTTGGACCCGAGGAAGAAATTGTTGATCCGGAGGAACTACCACCTCGTGCGAGGTGGACGATAGTTGCCACGGCTTGCCTACTTTTGGCTATGTCCTTGCTTCTGGTCGGTGTCACCCTCAGAATGGCACCGATCATCGACGACATGGGTAAGCTTATCGATAACGAGATCATAAATACTCTTACTTTACTTCAGATTTTTAACATGCGAAAGCTCTACGAATTACTCATTTCGTCAAATTCAAAATTCATCAAAAATTTCCTTGCCATTTTGTATAAGATGCATAATTGATTGAAAATTAATTGTGGCTCACGAATAATGAATGTTTCATCAAGAAGTTTCCGACAGACCAAAACTTTCCCTATATAACTTACCACGCTTACACTTCTAACGTTACTCGAACGACCAAACTGTTGGATGCTTCATTTCTGATATATCGAAATCCTATATCAGAAAAATCCAACAATTTTTTTGGATTGTAAACTTGAGAAAAAAAGCTCCACGATAAAAATATATTTGAGAGCTTAGTCATCGATCCTCCTCTTATGAAAGAAAGCTCACGGATTGGGAACATGAACAAGGAATTCATTTAAAAAGCATCAGAATGATTGCTCCAACTTCATAAAACATTTAAACCGCCCCGGAGGAAAACACCGGCCGAGATGAAACTGCAACGTCAATCTTCCAATACCAGTTGTCCTTGAGGTTCTCGCGATTCGTCGATAGAGGAGACGACTCGTTCGCTTTTATTCAGTCTGAACGAGGTAGCGACACCATCTACCGTCCAATGGATTAGATGTATTACTACTGAATCAAGAAGAAAAATCATTTCCTTCGTGATCTTCAGATAAGTCACACGTGAGGGTCTAATAAGTTGAACGAATTGAAGGAGTCAAGGAAACAATAGCTCTCTCTCTCTCTCTCTCTCTCTCTCTTTCTCTCTCTAAGTACTTTTCTAGTGGTTTTGAGAGTCGACACTTTTTGTTGAAACGTCGCGTTCCAGAAAAGGACCAGATAAAGGACAAAAAGGAAAGACTTTGTTGGCCAATTAACAGGCTTCCGCTGCAGTACGATAAAGTTCTTTCTTTAAACGAAGAGACGGAAAGAAAAAGAGAATAAAAATTTGGTGCGAAAGTAGTACCTACCATTTCGGTGGTTTTACATTGTGATCTCAGTATGTGCACATACACATCGCAGGTACAAACGGCGTACATGCAGCGTGTACGAGGTTGAGAGCGCTCCACGCCTCTAAATTAAAGGCGCACGTCTGCGAATCCTCCAGTCGGCCGTCGGATTTCCGTGGTAGAACCGCTTCGAGGTCGGCACTCCTGTGCTTTCCTCACTTCGAGAAGCTTTTCCAAACCAACCACTTGCTTTCCTCGTCTCTACGTTTTCCACCTCCTTCTCTCTCTCCCACCCTCTCTCCTTCTCTCTCTCTCTCTCTCTCTCCCTCTCCCTCCCTCCCTCCCTCTCTCTCTCTCTCTCTCTCTCTCTCTCTCTCTCTCTCTCTCTCTCTCTCTCTCTCTCTCTCTCTCTTGTGCGAAAAGTGTCTACAAAGTGTGTCGAGTTCGATATCCCTCGTGTCATCACGTCGAAACTCTTCGTCGTTTAAAGCAAAAGAATTTCTGTGAATTTCCTCGATATAATTTCTATTCTATCCTTTAGTACGTTCACTTTAAAGTGCGTGTTATTGTTTTATCAAGTCTTTTTTCTCCAACGAGAATTATCATCTTTCAATAGAAACAATTCGACCCGACGGATAAAACGTGTAGCTTTTCTTGTGAGTGTGCATTCATTTTGTAATACCAACTTGAAAATGTAAAGTCGACCCGGATAAAGTATTACCTTGCCTTAGCCCGTCGACATTTTTCAACGTTTGGAATATGAAAGGACGATCGTTTTTTCACAAAGATAAAATATTAATAACGTGGGAGGGAAGAATGCATTTTCTAGCAGCAGCTCGATGATCGCATTGCCTGGGAAAAAGTGCATATGAAATATTACGCAAGGGAAATAAATGCAGTTGCAATGAGTGCAGGATAGAGGAGCGTGAATTTTACGTAAAAAAATATTAATGGGAGGATCAGTGTGCTTTTTAGCTTTTTTCCTGTCACAACGTAAAAATAATTTATTTGCTCTGTAAAACGTAGCTCTCGACGTACGAACTTTCCTTTGCTCTCGTTAAAACGATGTGCTCCGTGATTGTATTTAATTATTCGTTAAGTTTATTGCACATTCAAAAACGACTTACAGTTTTTTGTTCAATACTTTAATCACATTAATATTTCGAGTCTACGTTCAACGTTGTAGCACATTGTCCCTATTGATTTTCATTCCCCTAAACTAGGGTCATTAATCTTTAGAGGCTTTTCAACTAGGTCATTATAGTTCATATGTCTTATGCTGTAACAGGTGTTCTCCATGGAATTACATAAACTTTTATAGATATTATTCAAAACTAATCAATAAATCTCGAAAGTTATATATCAGTGTCAATATTGTCAAGTTTGAGAAAATGAATTATTTTTCTTTTCTTTGTTTTTTTTTTTTTTTTTTTTTTTTTTTTATTTTTTTTTTTTTTTCTTTCTTTTTTCTTTAGAGACAATTTGAAAGGATAACATAGCCTATCGAGGATTTTATTTACGCAGACGAATGGAGTCATAATAAATATTGTCGAAACTTTTTGCAGTTCGTCTACTACGTTTCCGTAATATCTCTAATTATAGGAACTCTCGATATCCGAGAGGCAAAAATAGGAATAAGTTGTTGAGTAAGGCAGGTCAGGATCGTTAACTTTTTTTTTACGAGTTAAAAGAACCTATCAAATAACGACGATAAAAGTAAACGAGAAGCTTCGATGAATTCAAGGTAACTCTTGAAGATTCATCTCCGGTGTAAAACTCATCGTTATTATCCGGAATTCACGATCGTTGATTATACGCAAACGAGTGATCTTTTTTATTGTTCTTGCTAACAACAAATGATTACACTTTCTACGAAAGTTCAATCCCGCATTTGTTGAGAGAACAAAGATACGATCCTTTGTCCGAAAACTTTTATCGACTAGGTTCATTATATTTTCCCTCGACATAACGTGTCCGTCGATCTTTCGATCCACGCATATCTTCATTTCTAAATATAATCAAGAATTTTAAAGGCACTGCGAAATTTTTATTCCTTGCCTTTGTGCAGACGATGTACCTACATAAGACAATCGATGGAAATGAGAGACAGTTTTATAGCTTGACTCGACTGAACTGCGTCATAGTCCGTAAATTTTTCAACTTTTCGTTTACTCTCGGAAACTTCGATTATAAAGCGTTTAACTTCCGAGAAACTTCTTCGTTGTCAGCGGGCCAGCGTCGCCAGTGAACTCATATTTAACACGGATAAGACAGAGAACTCGTTTGGTGAAAACGTTTGATTATAACGTCTCGCCTCTATTCTCCATTCCCCTGCTAACAATGATTATAAGCTTTTATAAGAATCGGGTCAAGTATGGACGGAGGCAGATCTGATTTCCTTCGACGCTTTTCAATTTCGACGTAGGCCATTAAAAAGGCGAATATAGATCGGTCTCATCGTTCTTGATATTTAGCCGGATTCACGATGGCATTCTCTACTTTTTAAACATCTGGCTTGTAAACCCATTGAAAGTCCGTTTCTCCTTGTAAATTTTTGCAAAAAATTACAAAAAATGAGAATAATAATAGGATATTCATCAACATCTGCATAATATGGATGTGTTCGGGAATTATTGTTTACTATATTAAGAAACAGGAAAATTAGTGTATTGTATAAATAATTGGTTAACTTCGTAAAGGTAAATTTATTCAACTAATGAACAAAAAGATGTACTTGAAATTCCATGACAATTCCGTTTTGAAAATTAGCTAGTCTCATTGCTCGTTTCGTTTGACTATAAATTCGAAGAAAATTGTCTCTTGTTCTCGTTAAAAATGTAAGCGTAGAAATACGTGGTTCATCTTTTCTAAGAGCTTTCCTTCGTTGAATCTTTTACCGGAGGTCAAGGAAAATTTAACGTTTTAATTAATCTCTTTTCCTATCAAATTTTCGATACTTTTTATCATTTACGAGACTTTAGGTTCGTCGGGTCACGTAGACTCCACATTTATATTCTTAGAATGAGACAAATTTGAAGGCACTAAATCATCGGAAGATCGAAGTAAATTCGATCTTCTCCTATACGATCTTGTTAACGATGTAAGAGTCATTCCGCTTGTTTAATTCATCTTTCATCTGATTTCCTCTCATCGAGTGAACTTTTAGAAATCGAATGAAAAATATAAGGACGCGTTATCGTCAATCCATTACTGATTCCACAGAGAGGGCGATTTATTTCTCGGAAATGTGAAATTGTGTTTACGCTGAGAGAAATCTAATTATAGGTCAGAAGTTCGAATTAAGATAGAATTTTCTTTCTCTCTCGTTTTCTCCCTCGTCGAAAGAGAAGTCTGAAGAAGACAGTTTTATGTGTACGTTTATTAAAAGAACAACCTGTTTATATCTTTCCAAAGCGAGCAGAAAATAGAACGCCCGTGTCGATCATATTGGGATCTTCCAATCTTCTCTTTACTCGGGAAAGGATCATAAAAAGTATTTCCCTTTATGTCACATCGTATCAAATTCAAAATGCAATATTTCGATCAAGTTTGCCTCGATTTCTTTCGCGTATCGTCGCGTTTGAACTTGCTCCTAGCACTTTTCCCGCGATCAAATACCAGATGGCATTCGTCTTAGCTCGTTCAAAAGTTTTCATCGTTTCGAAGCGTTAAAATCGAAGAGTAATAATTTTCGATGGAACATCGACGAATCCTTTCTCTCCGTTTCGATTTCCTAAAGGAAAAGCAGATCTCCAATGGCAGAAGTCGGAGGTCGTCGTATTCGATCCAAGTCAGCCAGCTGATGTGAATGCAATTGGAAAATCGGCTGTGGTTCACTATAATATGGATCGATGCACTTCCGTCTGCATTTCATGCGGTCATATCACCTGTTACGCCTGTCATTCGCTTTTCCCCATTTCCCGAACACCGTAGTCATTATTATGCGAATGTCCTTATACCGTTGAGAGCTGGTATATGCTAATATTGGTAACAAGTACACGAGTACTATCGATTATCGATATCTAACGTCTCTTCGTAGACGAGATCAGCATGGGTGAACGCTAACCACTTTGAAATTTCGGCTTGCCCGTAATTTATCTTTTGATATCTATTAAAACGGATAAAGCACATTTCCTTTTCTCGAAGCTTGATTAAAGGTATAGCTCTGAAAAAAATTCCTTCGCGAAGAATGGATAAGCGAATCTTCATCTTTCTTTCACGACGAAAACCTAGAGTAACAAACGTTAACGCCGAAAGTCATAAATTCTGGCTAAGTTATTTGAATAACGTATTTCCACTTTAGTCTTTATGGTAATTTTTTCCGTGACAGAACTTTGCATTTTTCCCGGAGAACGAGCTGGAAATTCTCCCATGAGCTTCCATGAGTACACCACAGAAAAATTTGCAGCCAGTTACCTACGTCAAACCGATTTAACTCCGATCGAATTAACATCCACCTCTTTCTCTCTACATCTCCTCCTTTTTTTTCCTTCTTCTTCTTCTTCCTACACAAATAGAGGAAATCGCTTGAACCAACTATATCCTGGAAAACCGTGTTGCCTTTAACCAATGTATATTCATTAAATCTCGAACTTGGTTATAAAAGATGCTTTTACGAGGACTAATTTAACAATCTATAGCTTCTGTTTCATCTCACGAATTTTAAAATTACCGAATTTCATCGCCGAATTACCATCTCTAATATAATTTGCTGACATCTCGTCTTATGCCGAAAACACCAATATCCATCCATAGAATCAATTAAATTCGACTTCCTCAGCGGACTGCCAATTTCCCAGATCGAACGTGCACACATCGAACATGCTAGCCAATAAAGCAAACCGTACGAGTTGTGCCAAGGAAATTGAATTTCCGAAATTATACCTCCGTTCACGATATCATCGTCTACGCTCACCTGTTGTACTCTTAACAGGACAATCAGATTTTCATCGTGAAAGATCGATAACTAATTCGATCGATTATTCCACCTTCTTTCTTGAATTCCTCGAATCGTACTATAAATCCATCCTGTACGATCTTAAATCGATTATCGGATTACTTTCAAAATGTTTTTCCACTCAACAATCATTTCTTTGAATGTTAATTACTTTTCACTTTCTCGCAAGTATAAAATTCATTGATAATATCCGCGAAAAAATTAGATTTTAAGAGAGCTCTCACAGAGCATCCTCAGCTCTCTTCCTACATTTTTGCGGTTATCGAAGTAATTTCGCTCGTATCTATCGGCTCGAGTTTCTCGGCGAAGTAAGTATATTTATCGACGTGCACGTAGAACGTGAGCGCGCGCACATTATGCTGTTCGTGCATTATATACCGGCCCACGAGGGCAGACACGCGCGCGCATACGCGCGCACACACACACACACACACGTGAAAACGCGGTCGAGGCGAGGAAAAAGAGACATGGAAAGCGGATCGGTGGCCTACTAGATCCTAGTCGCTAAAAATACACGTCGCAATATACTCAAGGGTGACGTCTACCACCTAGACTTGACGTTTCAGCTCTTCTTGCTGTATACTTTCGTTTCTTCTTCCTCATTCTACCATTTGGAAAAGCGCAATCCTTTTCCAGCTGGCGCTGCTCAATGGCAGCCTTGTTATTCGGAAGTGCTTCATTCTTGCTTCCGCTTTTCGCCATTATCAACTCTTTGCGTTACCATTACTGATTCGCTCTTGCTCTCTCTCTCTCTCTCTCTCTCTCTCTCTCTCAGGCTGTTTGCATAGGAAGTTTGTTGCTACAAGATATCTGGAACGTCACAACGGAGCATGAATAACAAATCGTCGAGTTCGTTAAATACAAGCATAATGCTCGCATAATCGATCTTGTTATCGATCAACCAAGAAAGTTTCTCGTTCCGAGGTATCCTTGAAAATTCACGAACAGCAATGATTTAATTTTAGTAATCATCTCTGTTCTACTTCTTGGAGTTTAAGGAAAACAGCAAGTGTAAATATTTCAGGCTTAAAGATCGAATTAATGATCGTAGGCTGGTCTTGTTCGTAAAAGCGTAAAATGCGACGCAAACAGGTGCTACGATTAAATTTGTTGAAAAAAGAATTCTAATTAAATATCATAATTTGTGTTATTAATATCGTGTGAATCTGAGGAATGAATTCTATAGAGCATCTTCTGAAAGGGATTCCTCGTAAAACTTCTAATTACCGACGGACGAACCTAACGAGCGAGGATATTAATGAAAATATTCTTTCGAGCATTGAACTCAAGGATGTTCCTTGCAGATTCCATTAGAAAAAATTTCAAGAAATACGCGAAATAAATCTTTCAAAGTCCCATGTGAAAAACGATCGAACTGAACACCAAGTGTTCCCTGCAAACTAGCTTAGTCCGAATAACCTACATATAGTCGTCGGGTCGATCGGCTTTAATCACCCTTTACAACGAGGCAAAAATAACTTTTTAAACATTTATTATGCGCTCTTCTTTTTTTTTTTCCCACGATCCTAAAGGAATTTCAGAAGTTTGCAACATTTTCGAGATGGCAAAGCGTTAAGCTTGACGTAGCAAAAATAATCTCGTTAGAAATTTCTTGGAAAGTGAGCAAGTGAACGTATCAATGATCTTACTTTGTTGACGCGTGATTCATCTTTAGAAAATAAATTTCTATAACGCGAATGATAAATTGAGAGACGCGCCAGACAGTGCTGTGAAAGTTTACACGTGAATTTTTGCTAAGGTAAGAATGATGCTGAAAATGATAGTGACAAACAACTAAAACTATGAAGTCTAATTCAAGAGAAAGTCGCATACGACGCCCTTCCGGCACCTTTTCCGAAAGGGTAATATTTTACGTGGACGATTTAACGACGGAGAACTGTCAAAGCTCAACACCAGAGCTCTATCATCGTCCGGAAAGCTCATACAGTCCTTATCGATCGAGTTCCGATTGCCTTCGGCTGGACGATCGTTCAGCCTTGTATCCACCGGCTCCAGACAATATCTGTTTAGAACTGGACGATCGTTTCACACTTTCCCTACCAATAAAAGGCGAGAAACCTCGTCGAAACTCCACTTGTTCCGGCACTAATAGACGTTTGTCGCACAATTCAGAAGTGGAAACTCGTTCGAGTCGACGTTCCAGCGTTCACTCTGGCCATTCTAGGATCAACAGCTCTGGTAGGCCGACTCCTTTAGGTAGGATAATATTTTTTCAACAAGAGAAAATAATTCTTGAAATTCCCTACGAACAAATGATTCTTCAGGAGATGGAAGAAGAGCAAGCGTGTCGAAGAAGAACAGACCACGCAGAAGTGGGACAACGCGACGAAAGGACTCGGTTCGTCCTGCCAGAACAGAAGCCAAGGACGCAAGAAAAGTCCTGGAAAATGAACAAGATAACGAACAGACAAGGCGCCATCGTAGAGTAGCCATGATCGTTCTGGGAACGTTCTTGTTTCTTTTGGCTGCCTCGGTTCTCGTAGTCGTCGTCACTTTGACTCATAGTTCCTTTCACAGCCCTCCTACAGGCTCCAAGGAGTTAATCAAACATCGTGCACAACGTAAATCATTGGACTAATTTAGTCTTGAGATTCATTTTCGAAGAGCTTTCGCGTTTAACATCTTCTTTTTTTTTTTTTTTATTTGTTCTATATTTATATCTTAACAAAAATGACACGAGTCCTTTAAAAGCAAAAAGATGATAACGAAATCCTTTAGTTACAATCCCGTTGGCGGTTAAGAACATTTTTATTGTTCCAGTTCGCAAAGAGAACGAAGAGTTGCTAAACTCCCTGAACAGGGACTTTGTGCCAGCTAACGCAACGGCATCTCCCTAAGGGCTACGATTTCCAAGACGAAGGATGTATCCTGTTAGCTTTCGAAGGTTTTCAACCAACATCACGCTTCGTCGAGAAATTCGACAAAGATTTTTCAGTGAAGATACGTTCATAATACGTATGGTGGTATATTTTAAACGGCCGTAGGCCTTCCTCATTTCGAGTAACGACCAATGAACGTTTTCTCACATCTTTCTTCTGATCTCTCTACTTTTCAATTTCTCTACTTTTGTCATAGCTGCTTCAAAGAGAAATCCCACGCAAAGTTTAATTATTGAGATCGGTGGTAATGCCAGGTAATATCGATCGATTCCATAGATAGTCAGCAAGTTTACTAATTAGGTTTACTTAATTAGTCCCGACATCGAGATATTGTTTTCAAAGTACTGTTCGAGTTTTAGCAGTAAGTAACACGTTATCGATAGTTAATAATGCAATCAGCGGGAAAGGAGGAAACTTTGAATTGGTCGATTTCGCGAAGTCGAAGAAGGAATCAGCAACGGAGATATATATACATACATATATATATATATACATATGTGTGTGTGTGTGTGTGTATATATTTCAAGTTGTCACTAATATTTATCGACGATGTTAAATGTCGTTCCTGTGAGAACGCACAGGAATCGAATTGGCAGTAACTACTGCTTGTTGTGATCTACAAATTTTGGATCGTTATTGTTGTTGGTACAGCGAATGTTGATAGGGTCCTTGCACTTTCTAAATTTTCTCGGCGAATTCCACCTCGTGGATTGTTTTATAAACATTGTTTCAGAAAGAATTTGCAAAGACACGACTCGACAATCGTTCGCATACCGAATGCCGACAACGAAAGAATTAGTTAAACTCTAGTCACGAGGATCGCTGTTGAGAGTCATTCGGAATAAAAAGGATCGAGAGCAGAAATATTTCGAATAAGAATTTTTCAGATAAATTAATCGACGTGAAAAAAAGATTCGAATCTCGATCCTTCTATACTTGGATGCGTTCTTGGTTAGATTTTATCGATCGATCAATAGCTTCACGTACGATGTATAGAGAGCCATGTAAATAAAATGTTCATTATTGTCTGTCGTGATCGTAAGAATTAAAAAGAATAAGAAGAAAAAAACTAGCGACGAGGATAAAAAGCCAAAATTATTGTTGTCAATTGTTTGTATGATATAAAATTATTATTGTCTTGTAGAGCATATACGATCGCGTATATTGAGATTTAGCCTGTATAACTTTAGCAATTAAGAAAGGATCGCAAGCGATCGATTTACAGCTCCTTTTTTTAGTGATCCGATTCTTCGCCGGACCGACGGATCGATCGGTCTCGAACTCAAAATTGAATTGGTTTTTATGACAACGGATATATACCAAAGCAAAGACACTCGCAATTATTAATCGACATTGCTTCGTTACAAACTCAGGAAGATCTTTAACGACATGTTAATCGATCATTCGTCTCTGAAATAAAACAAAAAAAAAAATATCTCATCAGAAGAAAAGAAAAACATTCTTCACAAGTGGCAGGTATTTTGTTAAATCGTAACGTCTTGACAACTTACTCGAATCTTTATAAAATTAATCTTTGCCTCGTTTCCAACATTATTCGCATCGATTGAAAAGAAGGAGAGAGAGAGATAGAGAGAGAGAGAGAAATTGCAAAGTGCTCTCTAAATCGGAAGATTAACTTCTGAATACCACTATTTTACACTATACTCGATTGAACGATGGATGGATGAATGGGGACCGGATCAGGCATGTTAATTAATTGGCCAAGATAATTAGTAGTGCAAACTGCACACGTTCAAAGGAAGATTATGATGATCTACGAGCGACGTTCGTCAAGCGTGTATATTTTGCATTTGTATTTTATTTTTTTGGCCAACTATTAATAATATACGGTTGGACGTTGTAACGTCTGATTTAACGAAAGAAGAAAAAGAGAGAAAGTTACATATATTTTCTTTTTTTTTTTTTTTGTTTTTCTTTTCAATTATCTTCAAGAAATCCTAGAAAATCTTCTACAAACCTTTCGTTTTCTCTCTTTCCTTTCTGACACTATTCACGCTATATAAAAGATAGCAAACAATGTATCCTTTAACTTCGTAACTATAGTTAGTCTCATAAATCGATTGGCCTAACGTGAAAAGAGAATAACTTTTACCAAGGAAAAAATAAGGAAAAGAAATGAAGTAAACACGAGATATACACCGTACAATCGTAACTTTATACGAATTCTAAATTAAGATCTTTAACTTTCATTGGGTGTGTTCACCGTAGTGACGTAGACTGCCGTCACTCTCGATTTTAACGTTCTCTGTTAAACGTTACAAACGTGTAAGGAAGGAATCGAGGAGTGAAAGAAAAAAAAAAAAAAAAAAGGAAAAAAAGGGCAAGAGAACCTCGTACGCGCTACTTGAGAATATTTTAAAGACATAAATCGGCTTCATATAATTATAATTATAGTAATAATAATAGTAATAATAATAATAATAATAACAATAATAATAATAATAATAATAATAATAATAATATTATTATTATTATTATTATTATTATTATTATTATTATTGAAATAACGTTAATGATAATGAGATAGTAATGATAATAGCGATAATAATATTAACACAATACTAAAAAGAAGAACAAATAACAATAACAATAATATTAATGATAACGATAAATGCTTTTACGTGCAACTTTGGCAAGCGATTTAACGAGCACACTTTTTAAGGGAAATTTCGTGAGTGCACTCTGGCCTCTATGTCCGATAAGTTATCTTCGATTAGGAAGAGAAATGAAGTCGAAGATAGTAAAGTCTTACGTTATAATCTATTGTAGTGAGAGATTCCTTTCACTGAGATATTTATAATAGTACCATAGAATAAATGAAACACTGAAGCGTCCGATGAGAAATAAAATGCAAAGAGTATATGTGATAAGTATGTGCGATAAGTAAAAAGCAAAATGTTTTTTCTTGACAATCACACTCCAGAATGAATGAGCGTCTGTTTGTGTATGCGTGTATATGTATGTTCATAGAGACTTTTTGTGGAAATGTTTTTAAGGGACATCCAAAGGAAAAAGGTAACTTAAAACTTAATTGCCTGTCTTTACTACGTCTCTTTATATAAACTTGAGAACAAATTATAATAGCCAAATTCCGAGCTTCCTTCACTTTCGTCTTCCCATATCGAAAAGAATTAGAATTCTATGCTTACTTGTATTAAAAAATAATCGATACGTTTTAGATCGCGTCGAACGATCAAAGAGAAATATTTTGCAAAGTTATTCTACTATTTAAAAGGCATTAACTCTTTTCAACTCTTCTCTACTTCGACAAATCTTAGGAAGAATTCGTTATTTATTTCTTTTTTCGCAATTAGAAACATATATTTTGTAGAAATTTCGTCGACGATGAACGAACGTTTTAGTAAGATGAAAGAAATGCTTTTTCAGGGGGGTGCGTATCCAGTCGTGAACGAAATAAGAAATAAGATCGTAAGAGAGAGAGAGAGAGAGAGAGAGAGAGAAAATTAGATGCAAGGTCGCTCAAGTGAGAACAAGTTCCAGAGGCATAACAAAAAAAAAGAAAAAAATACACGAAGAATTTTAATAATAATTTCGAATAAAACAGTGGTGTGTATAATAAATGACGTTACGAGATGTTAATGAGTGAAATATTAAAATTTATGTTTCTATATTGTAATAACATTTATGTATAACGGTTATTATAATGCAAGAATATAAATATTAATTGTCCAGTTGATGAATGCTTCCACTTTCGTTCCTGTCAAAATCACGATAGGATGGAGGAAGAAGATGAGGAAAGAATTCTACCAATTTTTTAGGTAAATATTAAAGTTTATTGTTAACGTTAAATTGCGAGCTTCTACATTGTAGAAATCTGTACGAAATAGATTTTCGCTAGTCTTACACCCTGCCTAAAAGGGACTTGTAGAGAGTCGTGCAATTGCGTGAACATTAACGTGGCACTATTAACTTTAAAGTGCCATCTACTATATAAGCTTAGACATGTTGTATTGAAATAGTAGATACAATAGGACACTTTGATCTTTCATATACTTGTTTTTTTTTTTTTTATATATGTATATATATATATATATATATATATATATATATATATTCGGACCAGTTATATTCTACGCCAAAGCATTGCTTAAAAATCGTTTTCGTTAATGTATCTTTCACCCTGCCTAAAAGGGAAAAAATAAGTTAGTCATGCTTTAGTGCTCAATCCATCTTGCATCAGGGCCATTGGCACGCGCATTTTTTGCGACATTCGCTCTCGTGCGTGCGATATTTTTTAATAACGCTTAATCGTAATCGTTATATAACGTTGGTCGTTCATTTTGAACCCTGCCTCAAAGGGATAAGAAGATGTTTCTAATCGTCGAACGTTCTCTCGATTTTTGCATATGAACCACCCGTCATTTACATTTTTTTTTCGCTGAGAACGTGCTACGATAAATAAATATACTTTACGATTAATATTAATCTATCAGTCTCACTCATTTCATTATTAAACCCTGCCTAAAAGGGACGAAGAGATGGTCATGCGCGTTTGCTCTATTATTGAGGGGGCCCAGCTAACGCATTTGAAGTATTCACTCACTTTCTCAGAAATCAATCGTCGATCAGTCATCTTCTCTGATCGACAAATCTTTTAGAAAGTCGTGATTACATTGGATTCACATTATTCACGATTGAGATTGCCTAAATACTCTTCGTAACAAGTTTATACTATTATTTTATTACACGTCTATTTTTTTATCGAGCAAGTCTTATTTCTCAATGAAACTATAGTACTCGTATAAACTTTCAGTTATCTTTGGCAATCTCATAACGTTTATCCAAGTCGCTCTTTCGAATGGAATATAAGGGCCCTTACTTAATAACTAAAAATAAATCTAATATGTTCCACTACTGATAAAACTTAACGCATTAAAGTATCGATCAATGTTTCGCACGTTTCTTTTTTTTCTCTGTAATAAAGAAGGAAAGCAATTCTTAAAATCGTAAATCAGAGATTCACAAATTTGAGTTCAAGTTTGGCCCATTGAAGAATTATTTTTTCAGGTTTGATTTTGCTAATACTTTTTTACGGCGCTTGCCTTATCAATTAAAACAGATTGCCAGTGACGATCTACTTTTTGAAAAATTATGTGCAAAAATTGTGTGTAAAGAAAAAATAGGATAAATGTTTGTCAAACCTTAAACCGGGCCCTCGCCTTTATCTGTCTTCTCCTATCAGACTTAAGCTATGGTGCTTATATAAATCTCCTCTTGTTTTTTCTTCTTAGCCTCCATTTTCTTCTTATTGCAATTAAGTTCCTCCTGTATTTCCAACAAAGATTTCCCTTTGGTTTCTGGGACGAGGAACAATATGAAGATTACTCCAATAAAACTGCTTATAGCGAACCATCCGAAAGCGCTGTAAACTCCAATGGCATCGGATATCACTTGATAAAGCTTCGATACGATGAAGGCCAAAAGAGAAGCCCAAAGGTTAACCAAAGAAACCGCTGTACCTTTTACATTCGTTGGAAATAGTTCGCCTAACATCATGTAAGGTAATGGATTCAATCCCAATGCGATTATCAACTCGTAGAAAATTATAGAAACGTGAAGGATCCATCCGTGTCCGGCCATGTCAAGATTTAAATAAAATTTCAAAAAATAGAAGCCACCAGTGATCGTGAGTGAGACACCACCGAGGAAAGTGGTAATTAAAAGCAAAGGTCTTCTGCCAATTTTATCGACGAGTGCAGCTGCACCTAATCCAGCGACTAACTGCAGTACACTCAAAATAATGACAGCTATCCCAGCAGAAAGGCCAGTGTCTGCTTCGTGAAGAATTTCTTGAGTATAGGACTCTATCGCAGCTATACCACTGAATTGGAGAATCAGTTGAAGGCCGAAACTTATTAGGACGGCTCGTCTATTTCCACGAGTATTGAAGAGTTCCCAAAAGTGAATCTTGTCCCTGAGATCTCGTATCACTGTTTTTTGTATCTGATCCATGTCCTCTTCCAACTCCTCCTTCGTCGATTTTGGTTTAAGCTGTTTCAGATTGTTCATAGCTTTTCTCTGTTTATTCTTCATTAATAAATGATAAGGTGATTCGGGCATCCAAACGAAGGATGCGAAAAATGCGATTGATATGAGAATACAGGCATAAGATAATATCTCGTACGATACAAATGGACCAATCGCATGTGCGTAAAGCTCACCAAAAGTTACCATCAGTTTTATAAAAGATCCCAGAGATCCTCTGATCTCTTTATCCGCAATCTCGCCGATATACATCGGACAGACGACGTATACTATACCTTGACCAATTCCACTGATGAAACGAGATACATATAAGACATAGGGATTCCAAGCAATAATGATCAAAATCCATCCGATGGCCAGAGGTACAGCAGCTATCAGAAGGCTATTTTTGCGGCCTAACCAATCTACTATAAAAGCGGCTATAATATTGCCAGGTATAGAACCCAACAAGTAGAAGGAAGCTATCCAGGAAGCATCGTCGGATGTGATTTGTACATGAGATTCCAGAGATTTCAATCTTGGTAACATTGGTGATGTCCAGCCAATGTGGGCGCCCGTGGATGCCAATGATAAGGTGGCTGTATCGAAAAGTAATTAATCGAAATGATTGATAACGATACCAAAAATAAGTTTCATCGTTTCTTTTTAACAATAACTTTAAACGATAGTAGTTGGATCATTTACCTGTAACCGCTGCCAAGTATTGGGACCATCTCTTAGTTCGCGATTTGTTCATCTCTGTTATTTCTTCCTTTTAGTCGACTGAAAGTAATAATTCGTGTTATATAAAGTTTTAAACAATAGGCTCCTTCGAAATAATGAAAGTCATTTAACGAAAGTGAAGTTTCTTTGGTACATTTTGATTTATTCGAAACTATTATCTTCCTATCGATAATGACAATAAAAAAATGCTTACAGAGATTGGAGATGAAACTTGCTGATGCCACTTAAAAAAAGGAAAAAGCTATTAGTCTCCTTTCTCTTTAGTACATTTCAGACGGAATAAAGAGCATTCCGAAGATTGTACATTTTATACAATATTTTATCAGTGAATTTCTTATCGGGAACACATTGTCCCCACTTGCGAATAAACTGAATATTTTTTAATGCACTATTCTACAATAAAATCAAAAGACATTTCAAAATTGTATAGATAAAATATAACGCTAATTCAAATAGACATTACGTAAACAATTTTGTTGTTATTTGAACAATTTTGAAGCGTAATCATTACTTACTATTAATTATATTTCCTGATAAGTTTCTCTCTCTCTCTCTCTCTCTCTCTCTCTCTCTCTCTCTCTCTCTCTCTCTCTCTCTCTCTCTCTCTCTCTCTCTTTCTCTTGTACGTAACAAAATATTATTATAATAACATACACTCCTTTATTTTTGATTGTAGCTGATCAAACGCGATACATTTCATTAAAAATTTTGTTATAACTGATACTGAAATTATAAAATAGGTATATATGAACAGTTGTTTCGTATATCAACTGTTTCAACAATTACGCTAATTTATTGTAATATATTCAATTAGTTTATTTAAAATTTTAACATCATGAAAGAAATGAAAATTTTGAATATTATCTGAGACAAACAAAAGCTATATAAGATTCAAATTCGAAAGACAAATGTCAGTGTGCTTAAGCCTTGCTGCAAATGTATAACTCAATATTGTCGTTAAATATAACATGAATTTACAAAGTTATTATGTACTTAGTATAATCTACTGTTTCAACCAATGCTTCATCCATTCCGATATAAAATGCTTATTTGATTTCAGTCTACAAAGATTATAAAAAATTTTAGTTAGATCAACTATAATTTTGTTGAATTAAACTTTTTTTTTTCGATTCTGATAAATTCCCCTCGTAAAATTCTTCGTTATCAAACTCCTCAACAAATCATTCTAAGTAAGACAACAATGTTATCAAAAGTGACATGGACTCAATGTGTTCAATGTCTTTAAATACTTTAAATTCCCTGTTCTTACGAGAGAAAGAAAGAGAGAGAAGAAAAAGAACATTTGCAGCTGCATCTTATCTGACAGTATATTATCATCATACTAAATCCTCTAAACAGAAGTTTCATGCAGATGCAAATTTCTAACGGAAATCAACGACGTAGTTAAGTGAAAAAGAAATCGAGAAGAGATGGCAATACTACGTAGATGCATTTTTGAATCAATATTTTCTGTAAAAATTTCCACGAAGAAGGAATAACAATATGACGTGGTTAGTATACGATGTACAAATATTGTTTCATATCTATATAGATTTACAATATTGTTACGCGCGACCACGCGATTGAATGAAAATGAACTTTAATAACAAAAAAAAAAGAAAAAAAGAAAAATTTATATACAATTAACAGTTTAACATATTCTCTTAAGAAAATATAGAAATATTTTAGAACGTCATAGCGAGTCATTCAGGACGAGTTCCTTTTGAAGACACACAACAACTCGTTATTGTTATGTATGTCAAATTCTTTGGGTGCCTAGAAACGACCTTCTAGTTCCGAGTTCACTCCAAACTCATATATCTAGGCCGACTCATGTAGTAACAATATGTAAACTTTCATAACATAATCTAGTATAGTATAGTAATCTCTTGCGATTATTACCGATCGTACAATTCTACTAAGGATTAATTAGATAGAAAGTTCAATTATAATGATATAATGCATTAGAATGTTGATTTGAAGAGAAGCGAAGAGCGTAGTCGTAAAAGTAGAGATTTTGTTTTTCGCGCGTCGTACGAGAGTCGCACGACGTCGAGATATCGATCGTCGTCGGCTAGAAGCGTCCTATGTTTCGGAGCAGTCGCACGCAGTCACAAGGTACCTGTCACAATTGGATAATCTCTTAACGAAGAAGGTCGAAGTATAGAAATAAAGAGAGAAAGATCAAGGGGAAAAGCTTCATCAGAGCTTTCTGCACACGAAAAACTATTGTTAAGTGAGAACATTTTGTAGAAATAAATTGAATTCTTCTTAAATTGCAACTTTGCAACTCTATTCGATCGCTCGGAAAAAGACCGAGTACAAAGATGTGCGGTGGTTTTACGTGCTCGAAAAATGCGCTGACAGCACTAAATATACTCTATATTGTAAGTATAATACCGTATACAATATTTTTAATATCGTTTACGAGAGAGAAAGATGCAATTTAATAGGTTAACAGATACGTTCAATATGATTTGACACGTTTCCCTTTAATAAATATCAATGATCGTATAAGTCATGTAGTGACACAATTTATGAAAAGTACATGTAAATGGAAAACTCTATCAATCTTTTCTTTTGAGATTTTTTACAGGTTCAAAAAGTGTAGCTTGATAACGATACTCTGATAAGGTAACTTTTGATGTCACTAATATATGTGTATATATATATATATATACATATACTATAAGGTGTATATATATATATATATATATACTATAAGGTCGTTTATTTGTGCAGATAATTTCCCATGCCAGCAATGGTTACTTATCAGAATTGTCAGAATGATTTTGCTTTTTAGGATAGTCCAATTATAAGAATAGATAGTATTCATGGAGAACGTTCGAGTTCTTCTTATATATTATATTGTCTCCTTTAACTTGTATAAATAACATCATTTTATATCATTGATGATTAAAATTAATATCCATTTTTAGGTCGTTGCATTTATTTTGATTGGCGTCGCAGTTTATGGAAGAGCATCAGCTTTAGTTACCAATCTTCCTATAATTGGTGGAATTTTAGCGTGCGGAGTGATACTTATTCTCATCTCCATTCTCGGGCTAATCGGTGCTGTAAAACATCATCAAGTTTTATTGTTCTTTGTATCCTTTTTTTAAGAGACATATATTATTGAAGACAAAGATTCATAGATAAATGAAAAATTTGCCTTAACCATGTATCATAGTACATGCTTATTTTGTTCCTTCTATTTTTGATTCAATTCAGCATTGCTTGCGCTTGTCTTGCAGTTAATGCTAAACAACAAGAACAACTTGCAGAACAAGTATTCCTTCATAACATTATATTTTCTAGTAACATTTCATTTATTATACATATATCTTACATACTTGCATATATTTTGAAGGGATGGAGACGAGTTGGAGATGATTTAAGAGCTAAAGTAGAAGAAACCTTCCATTGCTGTGGATTTAATGACACTGTTATTGAAAAAGATCCCTTGGCATGCCATGATAAAAATGTAAGTGTATCAGTGAACTGAGAAAAATTCTAATTTCATATAATACGTATATAATATTATTTTTCTATAGAGAACTTGCTGTCCTTTCTCTGACCGTGAATGCACTGACCGATGTCCACTATGTATGCAAAAATTGCAATCTACAATTGATTATGCCTTCAAACTTTGTGGTAGTATAGGATTATTTTTCAGTTTTACAGAGGTAAGACAATGGATATATTTTCCATCTTAAATTTTATATTAAACGAAGATATCAATGTAATGTTGTCGTTAAATATCATGTGAACTTTTGAAAAGTTTTGTACTGTCTCATATATCCTAATATAACACATATTTCTCGTAAATCACAGTATTATAATGAAAAGTTATTTTGCTAATGCTAACATATATACCCATTACAGTTCGTTGGTGTTTGGTTGACCGTGCGGTACAGGAACCAGAAAGATCCGCGAGCTAATCCTAGTGCTTTTCTCTAGTCTAACACCATCGCCATGTCCTCTATCTCCTCATACGACCCTCCTAATAGATGGTGGGTGGTATCATAATGTTGGTTGTGGCCTTTGTATCACATTATTTTTCGTTTCTTTCGTTATCCAAAAAAAATACCGTAAAATTATATTATATAAAACGATTTTCTCTGATGCATAATTAACAATTCAATAAATTTGATTTTTCAGGTGATCGCAGCTTTTGTAGCGAAGCATTACAAAAATCAGCTAGATCCGCAGCAGAAAGCTGCAAGAGCTGCATTTCCCCAACTAAATTATCTTTATTAATATGATTCACTTTTATTTTCTTCGTAGAAAAGTGATACTAGATCCACGAATATTGGATCTTGCTTTATATCCGTAATCAATAGAAAATACATGATTATCATCTAAGAGCCAGAGAACAAATTTTTATGTATCTGTTTAAGGATGAGATAAAAGTACCGTTTCTGATTTATAATGCTCGAAAGAATTCTACAATATTATAATATGAGAATGAACAATTTTACAAAATTATTACGTCTATAAAATATATATGTTGTAATAATTTACACAAAATGCTCAATACAAGCTTTAACACATTGTGTGGCTTAATGTTGGATATACTTGATTATAGGTACATTTTCATAAGCACCTTTTTGATGAGAATACTGTGCATTCCATTTTTGTTCTAGTATCATATTTCATATCTATTAAATGCACCCATATCTAGCTATTAGACATAAAACATCTCTTTATTATTATATCACAAGTATATTCGTAGAATTCTTCAATGAAAATTTCAGACTTTCACAATATTGTGTAATTATAATTTCATACTACTTAAATTTTCCTCTGCCATATTACCATTAAGTAAGTGAAATAGGTATCAGTATTTCTTTATTATTGTTTGTAAAAATATGATTTTCTTTCTAAGACTGAAAGAAACCAAATAATTTTCATATATAATTTGATATTTCCAATTAAATGATATTTTTTAATATTTATTTAATATACATTATATTGTGTTTTAAACATGTTGAAATTAAGAATTATATTTGAGTTTTCGTGAAAGAGAAGTTAACAAAATTATAAAAATTATAGTCTTCCTTTAAATCACATTTTATGAATTCTGCAAATTTTTATATATTATTTTTGCAATCGCTTACATTCATTCATTTTCTTCTGTATATAACATATGAAAATATTAAATGCTTCCTATGTTTTGTTTAACGTATATTCTAATAAATACGTTTATAATAGATATTTATTTAGTTGAATATAAATTAAATCAATTAAATCGAAATTGTAAAATATCAATGATCTTATTTACTATTACAAAGTTAATATAATTTATATCACATTAGTTTGTGTTTAATCCAATACCATAATAGATCTGCATAATTACAATAATATAAGAAAATCAAATAATTTCACGATGTGCATAATCGATTTTTTATAATAGTCGTAGTATTTTAACATTGCTTATAATAATATAGCTTTAAAATAATATAGATTGTATAAAAATAATTTAGATAAAATATGCAATTAATCGACGCATTTTGCTGTAACAGAATTTTCATGTTTTTTATTTGCAATGATCTATTAATATTTATTTAGAAGTAATTTAGTTTTATTTTCATTTATATTGTGTGAAATATACTATATATCATAATAGTATGTCTTACTTGAAATCAAGTTTTTAGCTAATCCTAAGTAATATTTGAAACATTTAAATATATAAGATATTAAAATTATATAATTACTTAGGTAGAAAAATTAGAAAGAATTATATTTAAGTAGTACATTTGCCTATGTTCATCCTAAGATTCAATGCTGATGGTTTTTTTTTTTTTTTTTTTTTTTTTTCTCTTTTTTAGTGAGTCCTTTTTTATTTTGTTATTATATTTTAAGTTATATACATTTTTCATACTTGTTAGAAAAATCTCATTTATCACGTTAAAGTATAATATCTTCAAATCAGATGGTTACCAGACCTCGAATCTTTTAATTTGATTGAAAAATAATGTTTGATAAAAAATTGTAATGTTACAATTATATCCAACAGCTACATTGCGGTCTATATAAATTATATTAGCATTGTAAACATAAAGTTCACATTTATACTTAATGAATATAGTATAATGCACATTCTTCAAAAATGTATTAACAACGATGTATAGGTATTGATATATCTGCGATGAATTAATAAGAATACAACATAAAATATCAAGTTGATAATTAATAAATCAGTGGAGGTGCTTGTATATTGTAGAGTTGTAATTTCTACACGAAAGAACCCGTTGAAATGATACATAATAATATAGAAGATTTCACATCACACATCAACGTTAATTTTGTTAAAGAATAATTGTTGAAATGTGTGCATAATGAATATAGTACTTAATGTTTCAAACGAATTAGTTAATGTTTAATCGTTAATTCATACATTTATAATTCCATTGAATAGTTTATTATTGGGTCTTTATGTTGTTCTTTGTTAAAATAAAATCCTATTCGTTATAACTGAATATGGAAAAAAATGTTTCTCAATTGATACAAGATAATAGTTTACTACATTTACTTTTATTCTTATTACCATTTGGGAATTGTGTTCCCAATTGTTGATTTCTTTCACGCTAGATGGCACCCGGAGCAATTCCCCACTTTTACAAAAGTGTGCAGGGGGATGGATGCTAATTTTTGAGTTTATAATCTTCTATAGTTTGTTGTTAGTACTCATTAGTTAACAAAAACGTTAATAAAATAGATAGTTGCATTTATTTTGCACATTAGTATTAAGTATTATACAAAAGCTGAATATATATAACGTATTGTAGCTTTATTTGAAAAAGAAGAAAAAAGAAAAACAAAATAAAGTAAAGAAAGGAGAGGTTAGTTATTTATACTTGCAAACGATTCATTCATCATATTTATCCAATGAGCATTATAATATTGTTTTTTACCTATTACATAAAATTCTATTTAACCTATAACACATCGTATTACATGGAATGTTACATATAAATTTACGTATAAATATATCTCCATTAAAGGAAATTTTTATAATTATTATCATTATTTTTACCATTGTCGTTGATAGTGCTCGACCTATTAAATTACTGGCCATGTTCTGATAATATGAAGTATAAAAAACATACATGTATAAATAATAATATTTAATTTTAGTATTCTAGGTTCAAAATGTCTAGTACATCCCAAAAACACAAAAATTTTGTAGCAGAGCCAATGGGCGAAAAACCAGTTACTGATTTAGCTGGAGTTGGTGAAGTTCTCGGAAGAAGACTGGAAGCTGCTGGTTTCGACAAAGTATGTTTCTATTTTGAAATAGTGTCTATCAAATTTTACTTCAAGATTTCATATATTTCATATATTTATATGATAAATTTATATCGCTCTGAACAAAATGTTTTGTATCAATTTTAATCTTTATAATGCTCATAATAAGAACTTTTACATTTTGTTTATATTATGACCAAGTGTTTTTTACGTATAAGAAGTATGATATATTAATCGTATATAGATATCAATGTTGAAAATATTATATTTTATAGGCATATGTAGTACTTGGACAATACTTAGTTTTGAAGAAGAACAAAGAACTGTTTCAAGAGTGGATGAAAGATGCTTGTTCAGCTAATGCAAAACAATCGAATGATTGTTATCAGTGTCTTACAGATTGGTGTGAAGAATTTTTGTAAAGTACTAATGATAATGAACTTTTGTAAAGTATTAATGTTATATGAAAAATATTTTAACATTGCAGAATATTTTATAACTTAATAGAAGTCTTTTCACATGTATTACGTTTTTAGGATTTTCGTAAAATTAACAAATTTTAAAACTACAATTATATATTTTCTGATTTAATTGTTGACACTCTTAAGAAATATATAGATATCTTTCTATGCTCATTTGTCTTGAAAGAAAGAGAGAGAAAGGGATCATAGAAATAATTTTTATTTCTAAAAATACGAAGTAAATAAAAACTTTAATAGTTAATGTACATTAATCTATTTCTAATCATTCAATAATTGGAAGTACTGCTTAATAATAAGAAATTAATAAAGATTATTGGAATATAATAAATAAGATTTAAGTAATATGAAAAAATACAGAATATATTTTTATTTCATATAAATAAAACATGGAACATGTTTATATACATAAAATAAATTACTAACATTAGACATATGTAAATATAAACACACACATACGTGTATACATACGTATATAATATGTTGTACGTGTGGATACGCGTCCGTATGCATTTACGCCTTTTTAATTCTTATATCCATTAAATCAATTTGAATTGAAAATAGACAGTAAATTTATGTTATTTTCTCTAAATAGCTTATTAAAATATGTAATTGAATTATCAGTCGGTGATACTTTCTCTTTCTGCATTCTTCTCCATAAATTTAATCCACTTTTGTAATCTCTTTTTGTAGCTAAATAATATTATAAATCATTAGATACATTATACCATTCTCAAAAGATTTTCATTAAACTGTAGTACATATAATCATAATACTGACCATAAATTGTGACAAGATTCTCGTATATAACAAATCTGTCTATATCAGGATAGTCAACTGACAAGTCAAGTAATTTCTCCAATATTTTGATATTCCTTTCTTCAAAAGAATTCTGTAAGCTTTCCTGTATAATTGTAAATTTATAATTGGATGTACAAAAAATCTGTGGAGAACAAACAAAAATCAGATATACAAACAAAATTATACATGGTATAAAATGAAATAAATTGTTTACTTTTATTATTCTTTTAGCTTCCTCTTCGTAATCATTCTTCAGAAAGCATAGTATTAACTCCATTAAAATATATTGCTCATTATAAGTTTTTGTAGCAACATTTATAAGATGTTGCAATAGTTTCATATCTTTTGTTAAGACTACTGATTCAATTAATTCTTTTAATGCGGGTATATGTTTATATTTTTCACTCAATGTTTCAGCAATTTCCAAAGCTTTAATTATATTACCCCTATTAAATGATAAAATAAAATATGGTTATATATATTATAGATTAATAAGAATTAGATAATAATCTTATTGAAAGTGATAATAGTTTAAATTAGATAATAGTTTTGTCAAATTCACAGAAGAAGAAAAATACTCAATTATACTTTATAAAAACAATTTTAAATAAAACACTAAATGCATACTGTTTAATATGAATTATGACAAGTGGATCTAAAAAATTCTGTGATAATTTCACATATTGTATATTTAGGAGTATGTCATAAAATCTTTTTACTATTCTATCATTGCCCATTAAAGCAGCTTCACCCAATAACGATTTAGTGTAATCGTCTACTATCTTGCTTCTGATTTTTATTACTTTTCCAGTATACTCAATTATTTCTGCTGCATCTAAAAAAGTAATCGAATGACATAAAAAATTTTCAATACATTAATTATCTTTAACTTTTGCATTCTAGTTTTAAGAGATCATTTTTTGTAAATATTGTTATTTTCTATTAAGTATGAAGCAAAGAGAAAAGAGAAAAATATTTACCATTTTTCTACAAGAGTACAAAATTTCAACTTTAGCAATAAACTTCAAAAAAATGATTGACCGTACTTTTTTAATTAATTTTAATGAAAAATCTTTACTCTTTTTTACCCAAATAATAGATATTCAATGTTAAACATCCTTACTTCTTACTACACATTGAATATATGAGATCTCCAATAGAAGTAAAAAAAATATAACTTACCATCTAAATAGCCTAATGATATTAAATTCTGTGCATAAGTTAAAGATAATTTGCAGGTAGCACAAATACGATATTGATTTATTAATTTTTTTAGAATTATTTTACTTTCCTCGTTCGTATATCGTTTTAACAACTGGTCTGTTACAAAGATATATATTTCGTGTGGAATAGAAGTACTCCAGCTGTTTGATCGCTATAACATATCAATTCAATCTTTGTATAATTTTATACACTCTATACCTTCTATCTAATAAAAAGTTTTATATCATAGATAGTAAATATGCTACGATAGTTAATGATCATTTGATAATAATATTATATACAATACCAAGAAGAGTTTGAATAGCATTATAGGGTCACAAGAAGTAAAAGAATGCAATTTTTTTGACATCGAATTTTTCGTTTGTGATTGTTCATTTTCCATTTGTGTTATACTTGTCATCTATTTTCAAGATACATAGTATTATTACATATATTATAATCTAGATAGATATAAAAGACTTGCAAGACAAAGTATACATAAAATAATATTGATAAGTAACGATAATTTAACCTATATTATAACTAAATATAAAACGATATTTCTTAAATGGCAGTTTTGTCAATTTCATTGAAATTGAGCAAATTAATTTTTACCGAAGAATCCTTATTTATACTTTTTAATAGTTCCATTTCCTCCTTCGTTAAATTTTTATTTTGATAATCAAGTAAAACATGGTAAAAATCATTGGAAAATTGTAATTTGTTTTTCGATAAATATTGCAATATCTATAGATTGAAGCAAAATAATAAAAATAATTTTTTAAATTAATAAATATAAATTAAAATTAAATGTGCATATCTGTGAAGTTATACCTTTGAAATGCATGTAGGATTTTTATGTAAGAAATCCATAATATCATATATTTTATCAGTCATAGAAACTTTCTCTTTCTGTCCAGTGTTTGTTTCTACATACAAATGCCTTACAATTTCCAAATAGGAATCAATATCATATGTGTTAAATAATGCTTGCCTGAGTAAATTTCCCAATATGAAATCATTATAATAAGTTGGATATTTTAAAACTGTAAAAATAAATATATTAACGATTATACAACATCTAGCGCATGTATATACATAATATCTAAGCGCCGCATTTTCTAAAATAATGTTTTAATAATTTTAATATCAATTTGAGAAAAGGGAATCAATCAAAATAGAATATTTTTTAAGGGAACAAAATACTTCCTTCATAACTTACTCACTTTTATTACGATCTTTTGTTTTTTTTTTTTACTACTCTTTTTTTTATTTAATATTATTACACATTTTCCAAATGTTACTTACCATACATGTAAGAAGATCTTGTTTTGTTATTCTGTAACAAATAATAAACTGTAGCATTTCTTACTGTTTCCTCTGATATGCCGTATTCCTTTAATAAAGAACTAGAAGAGGAATCAACGCCTAATAAATTAGGTATAATAAAATTTGCAATTGTATTTATACAAGGTTCAACGTTATATACACTGATCATATCCTTAATGTATTTCAGAAGACCTAATAAAAAAATTCAATATTGAATTTATTGTAATATTAGGAAAAAATATAGAGTAAATAAAAATAAAGTAAAAGGATAAAAAGATTATACCGTGCCTTTAATATCATGATTATTTTGAGCTTTAACTAAAAATGGCCAAAAATAATGCGGCCTAAGTTTATGACCATTGTTTTTCCATTCTTTCAATAATCTTAAAGTTAGAAGGTCATTATCATGTTTAAAAGAAATATAAATTGCTTCTGTAAATATTTTGGTATTACCAAATTTCATGTAAAAATGTGAACATATATCTATAATTTTTTCAGGGATCTAAGATAAAAATAAAATATACAGTTTTTATTAAGCTTGTAAATATTAAATATAATATTGTAATATACTTGCTTCTTTCTCTCTTACATACCACGTTACTGCATATAAATTTATTTATGAAGAAAGTTTCATATTCATTCCTGCAAAAATTATTTTTTATATAAGGGTACATATAAAAAAGTATTTTTATAGCTATATCTTCTTGTTTTATATCAATGATCTTTCCGAAAAAATGTATTCCTTCGGTATGGTATGGTTTTTTCAGTATCCAGAGCATCTGTAAACATTTCATATTATTCAATAGCCAGTATATGTATATATATATATATATATTTATATATATATATGTATATAGGAAACTGATGATATCAATAAATAGATTTGTATCTTACCTCATCTATATGATCTACATTTCTATTAACTATCAATGTATATATCACATCTAATATATTTTCATTTGTAAAATTTACATTTTTCTTTTGACATTTAGATAGTATTTCTCGTATCCTTACGATGTCATTGAATTTTGCAAAAGCACACATAAGTGCAGTATAAGTCTCATTTGAAGGCAGTAGATTAATCTTTCGTATGACATCAAGAACATTTATTGCACTATTTAGATCGCTTAAAGGAAAAAATTTGTTAATTTAAATACCATATCACACATACATTATAAAATCTAATTAGCAATTACTTTCACAATGGCAGTGATAAGATAATATTGAGAAAACAAAGATGTTCTATTAAAACATACATTTTAATCTTTAAAACAAAAAGAAGTAAAATTACCCAATTTGAGAGTATCCTATTATTAATAAATTAAAGATATTTATATCTAAAGGTAACTTTTCATTCTTCAGACATTGACATACAATTATCGCTTTTGTTATATTTCCATGTTTACAAAAGTACTCTAAAAATTTCATGTATGTAACTTTATTTGGTTGAATAAATCGTTTCTTCATATCAGATAAAATATTCAATGGGGAAAATGTATAATTATTTTCAATATAAACTTGTAATAGCGCATTATAAAGAGTTATATCCATTGGGACATCTAAAATAACGTATACATAAAGATAAATTTCAATAAATATAGTATTATTTAAATTTGTGCTAAATTATCTAAATTTGTTAAAAGAATTTTACTTAAAATTGCACTTAAAGCGAAAGAAGAAGAAAAGATCTTACTATAAATATTGCATAACTTCCACAAGGTATTTGCAAACTTTATCCTTTGCTCTTGTGTACATTGTATCAAGATATTACAACAACGAAGAGTTAAAAGAGCCTGTGAAGATTCAAGTTTTCCTTAAATCAAATATCATATATCAATCATTGATTAATATTTATATATTTGAGTAGTCACTTTTAATTCAATCTCTTCAAGTTGTTAATACAATCCTGCTGATTTCTTACCTTCTATTTGAATACAATTTATGATATCTTCTATCAAGTGTTTATCTATTAAACCTTCATGTTGGTATTTGTTATCTATCTTTTTCATTATATTATCAATGTCCGATAATTTTGTTTGTTGATTTGCTAAATTTCTATTTTAAAGGGATAGAAACATCAGTATGTGAATATATATTAACAAATACAATACTGAAAAGTTATTTACCATAGTAATAAAGTCAACTAACCTTTCTTGTAAGGTTAATTCTTCATCTTTCAAATATAAAAAATTTTTATAACTGTTATTGATTTGAATACGTTTAGAAATATTTCTAAGACATCTAAAATACTTAGTGGAATTGAAAAATAATGCCATGATATTTGTAAAGAAAATCCGGTAAAAGTGAATAATTTATATCAATTCAAATCATTTTCAGAAAAAGAATGGAGTATACTATCGTAATTACAAAATCTTTACTTCCGCTTCCTCAACACGCTACTACTGTTATTACCGACGTTTTTCTTTTTGCTGCATTTTCATTGATATATTATCAAATTTGTTAACTATACAATCAATAGAAATAAATTTGTGAAATATATTATTGTAATATATTATCAGAATTACTTTATATGCATGTAATTATCAATGAAATGTGAACGACCAATCAAATTGTAGGCGCCAAAGTAGTCGTGATTTGAACGAAAAAACAATTGTCTCTATCGTATAATATTCTTAAAAATTCAAATAAAAAGTATATTTTAATAATAATGCGTAGCTTTTTACTATTACACAAAATTAAAAGGAACGAGAAGGAAATTGTTAGAGGAATGAATTGTTTTTTTTTTTCTACTTACATATTACGGAATAATTTTATAAAGTAGTTGTAGATATTTATTTAAAGGTAACAAGATGGTACATCCCCTTTTGGAAAATGATTTTATTTACATGTTTCTTTGCTATTTTTAGCGATACAATGTTTTCTACATTTCAAATTTAATATAACTCTCAGGTCAAGCGTTAATGCTTTCTAAAAAGTATGTATCATTAACGTAACGAAAGAGAAAGAATTTGTGATAAGATTTGATCTATCATATTTTTTGTAAATGAAACGAAACTATTTGAACATATTACATCGACTATTATACACGTATCCATTAAAGGGTTTACTCTACACAAGGAGAGAATATTTTTATTACACAATTTTGGCATTAAAATTTTAGAAACGTATTACATCGCCGGATGACTCTCTTTCTCTCTCTCTCTCTCTCTCTCTCTCTCTCAGCATTAACGCATAATCGCTAGTAGATACTATTCTCATTCAATAAGATTACTGCTTATGTACAATTTAATAGGAACGTCACACAAAAGTTTAAATTTAATTGTAAGTTTAATTGTTGTCGAACATACATACGTTAAATGTTTGCACACATTTTACCTACATACGTATAAGCAAGTATGAAAACAATTGGTGAAGAAAAAAGTACTGGGCAGTGTGAAGTCACCCTGAAATTGGTAGTAAGATACATTCAGAGGCATACGAGACTATAATCACGTAATTCATAATTGTTCTATTTATTTAAGCTTCATATACATGGATTAATATTTCCTCTCTACATCGTCTCTAAGAGAATTCGTTTAGAAAATATTGACATGAAAATGAATATATTCACGATCTTTATTTTTAAGGCGACCATGCGAAACAACGTATACTATTTCCCGCAACGAGTAGCTTTAAATGTAATTATTCCGTATCTATTTCGGATTTGTTACAGATATAGATATATGTATTTTATATTTACACCATCTGTTAATATATATACTATGTATAGATCGAAAGGTGCTACGTTATACGGTTCATCCTGCATACGTGGTAGATATATATATATATATATATATATATATATATATATATATTGATTTATTTATATATCCTATCGTGTAAGTTGGTCAATAAGTTTCATTATCGATAAATAAATTGTATTAAATATGTGAAAGTTCATAATTTGATTAAACGATACTGGATCGATCAATGATTCCTCTATAAAATAAGGAAATAAAAAAGGACTTTTAAAGCGATCGATATAGATCAATTTTTGTCGAGGAGTTAGAATAGGTGACAGTTATCGAGATAGGATTATGTCTTGAAATAATATATCGTACGATTTTGCCACAAGGAGTAGCAATTTCTGCATAAATCAGTTATATAGCTTACGTAGATCCTTTCGCGATCCTTTAAAAATCCTTTCCCGATATAGATCCCGCCGTTTAAAAGCTTAATCCTACGATCGATTATGTTGGCGAAAGACGAACTTGTATGTATCTATGTGATTGAAAGATTCAAAAAAAAAGATCATTGTAGAATCTTATGTATCGAAGGAACATCAGGAACTCTTACGATAAAATACAAGAATTTCTCTTTGATTCAGCGCGCTCGCGTATTTGTTGCAGGTGTTGCAGCTGCGCCGGCGATGGTACGTGCGCGCTGCTACTACGAGAATTCAAATGCGGAGGCGGTGGCAAGGATTGACGTCGTCGTCTCCGTAAAGCAGGACTCAGGTTGTATTTTAATTTAGCCTGTAATAATAATTCTTTAAAAACTTGAGAGATATTCAAATTATCTTTCGCAGATACTTGGACGAAACCGTTTTCCCACTTGGCGGTGACTAATACTCTGGTGCTCTCGCTATCTACCTGTAAAAACGCACACATCATAGCTCATATTATTCATTTTTCTTTCGTACTCCTTAGTTATTAGAGCTAGATAGATAGATGGATATAAAGATAGATAGATAGAGAGAGAAAGAGAGAGAGAGAGAGAGAGGAAGGAGATAGATTTACCTCTTGCTCCTTCTCAACGAGATCCAATTTGTTACCTACAACAACGATAGGTACAACTCCTTTCGTATTCAATATCAATGTCCTCAAAGTTTTCACTTCGTGAAAGGTATTGACATCATTTACATCGTAGACTAAGACAAACGCGTCGGCAGATTTGATAGAAAGATCTCTCATTGCTGGAAATTCGTACGATCCAGACGTGTCCAAGATGTCAAGAGTGAGGTGAATACCGGAAACGTTAAAGTCCCCGTGATGCATTTCCTCAACCGTGCGCTTGTATTTTGGTGTGAAGGTACCATAAAGGAATTGATTGATTATTGCCGATTTCCCGACCTTTGCAGCACCCATCACAACGATTTTGTGTCTTACAGAACTTTCGACCGATTTGCCTCCATCACCACCACCGCCGCTGTCCGATTCCGATAGTCTTTCACTTCTAGAATTATAGAGCGATTATGGTAATATAACTTTGATCTAATTCAATTTTCTTTTTTTTTCGTTTATTACTTTGCAATCGTAAATGCAAAAGTCACGTTTGATCGTACAATATAATACCTTTAAAAGAATCGTAATAACGAACGCTAAAGATTCCTACAAAGTGCGCTCTATTGAATGAGCGCATTGTACAGAAGCGTCCTGATTTCTCCGACGAAACCAGAATAGTGTGGTTCGCCTTCAAATAAGGAGAAACATAGATCGAAAAGACTAAAGAGGAAGAGAGAGAGAGAGAGAGAGAGAGAGAGAGAGAGAGAGAGAGAGAGAGAAGCTTGGTCCAAGGCTTTCATATGCACCAGATAACAGCTGTCTCACCGACTTCGTCTTCGTAATCATCTATGCTTATTACGAGGAAGATACAGACATGATTATTACCGACGGCACAAAGGAGAAAGATCCGAAGAAAGTGGAATTTGGTCCCTCTTCTCGCTAAGACTCCTCGCGAAATTAAAGCTTTCTTCTTTTTATCTCGAAATTTGTGAAAAAAAGAAGAGAAGAAAAAAATAGCGGCCGAAGAAGATAGCGTTAAATGAAAAAAAAGAAAAAATGAGAATTTCATAGATGAAAAAGAAAAAGGATCAGGATAAATAGGCGTATCGATACGTGTCGATAGATATACGAAGTATAAACGAACGTATAAATCTAAAGATTATACTCACCTAATGTTCTTCGTCGTTCCATCTTCCTGTCCTTCCTTCAACGATGATGGCTGTAGACTGAATCGACGTCGAAAATGATGACGACCCTTCATCATTTGTGCCGAAAATTTCCTACCGTAAAAAAGTATAAGAAAAGATACATCAAACGCACGTAGAGTTTTTTTTTTCTTTTTTACGAGTTCGTTAACCACAATTCGTTTCTGGAAAATTTCTCAAAGAACTGGGGCAAACTACGAGAATGAAGAAGGTAAATAGACGTCCACCTTTAAGACGACTCTTTTTCTCTCTTGGCTAATGATATTTCCTTAAGACGCGCGAGAATAAAAGACGACGAAGAGAAAAATAAAGTTAACGCGAATTAAAATTTTTTTTGTATCAACGGACGTTTGATTATTTGCTTTTTTTTCTTTTTTTTTCTTTTTCTTTTTTATAAATTCAATCGACAGCCATGGATTTAAAAAGGAAAGAAATTTCGATTGAAAACTAAAAAGTTTTCAAAGAATTTTTGCTCACTCTCTCTTTTTCGTTTTGTCGCTTCTTCGATAATATGTATGCATCGACGCACGAACTTGACTCGCCTGCAGAAAACGCTTTTCCTCGTGCGATCGATACCAAAGAGTAACGCAATTTCCATCGAGATAACAGGCGTACAAGAACACAAGGACCAGTACACGAGATTAATCACGCTCGATAAGGACAACGCGATCGATGAAAGCTTCCGATAAATGCTATGCGACCGATTGCAAGTATCCCTTTCATTCTCTTCTATTTCGTTTGAAACGTTACGTTAATGTATCAAATGTTTCAAATTTTTTCAAAATTTTCCAATGCCGATCAAAGTTTTAACAATTTTAATGTATCAAAGGATACATTCGAACGACTTCAAGGCACGTACGTTTATTTACATTTTTATTCCTCTGACGCACGTCTATTATAATCGATTAGTTCGACGTTAATTAAATCGAATAACAACAGAGTTGGCGGTGAAACGAATGGTAAACGTTTCGGACATTAAAAAGTCAGTCGAGCGATTCTCTGCGAGAGGACGATGTCGTCGTTCCATTGAAAAATCTATTTGACGTTCAAATTCGATCGAATTGATCTACATCTACATAGATAAACACTTTTTTAATAAAAGAAGTTTCTTTGAAAGTACTCGAGTCATCGCTTTCTACGATCCTCCGACTCGACTACTCGAAGGATCTCTTTGAAAGGAAATGAAGAGGAAAAGAGAGAGAGAGAGAGAGAGAGAGAGAAAGAGATATTGGGCGCCGCAGCCGGCAGGACGTCGCGACGCCACGGCTACCTTAGGAAAAGAAAGATCGACCAATGCATGCGGAAGGAAAAGAAAGAAACGCGGGAAATATACCCCCCACGTTGTTTGCTCGTTTTCACCATTGGCGGTGCCCTTGTTGCTATCACGTCGTCGCCGTCGGTCTTTTTTTACCCATGTAAACCAAATTGAAAGACGAAAGTATTGTACGTAGAAAAGCCGACAGAACGGAGCCGACGGTCGCTACAGACAAGTCTTCCAACTTCCAAGCGACTTGCTTGGTCTCCGGTCGTTGCTCCACTTAACGTGTACGCGTCTTTACACTTATTCGAACACGCGCTCGATGATTGCCGTTCGATACGTGACACCTTCAAGCTTTTACCTACCTACCTACCTACAAGCGAATAAAGCATTTAGCAATTTAGCATTTAGAATTCTCAAAAATTAAGGACCACAAATCATTATCTTTATTTCTTTGCAATCGGGAGCAACGACTTGCAAGATTCTTTACTCACGGTCTATCGCACGTGATTTATCTCGCGCCTCGTTAAACAGATTCAAGCAGCGAAAAATATATTCTGGCATCCCTTACCAGGGCAAATCGATTTAACGTCAAAGAGGATATTACGTTAAACCAGGAAGACTTTATAAAACGGAGACGAAAACTTCCACACATGCCTTTAAAAACACAACTACGAGATACGAAACGACACAAGGAGCAAATTTAAATAAGAAACTTTCACGTGGCGGACGTGCCTCAACATAAATGTAAAGGAACTTTACAAAAAAAAAATGTAAAGGTTCGAGAGACAAAAGATAAGAAGAAAGGAGGTAAGAAAGAGAGGGAGAGGGAGGGAGAGAGAGGGAGAGAGAGAGAAAGAGGGGAGAAAATATAGACGCTTGATAAAGAACACTTAGCTTTTCTCTTCTACGCTAATAAACATCCGAGAAAAGCTCGAAGATGTAATATCGTGCGGCGAAAGAAGAGTTTGTTTAAATTCTGCTGAAACATTGGCAGACTCGACATTTGGATTTATTCCAACCACCCAAATTTGCAATGCTATGCATCGATGTATTCGCACGGACCGCTCAACGACCGCAGAGTTGGCCAAGATAATACGGGTCAACTATTCTACAGCGATCGTCTATGACATTAGTAGTAGTAGGAGGTTCCTTAGAAGAGTAAACTTTATAGAGCGACGGATAAGGTCGTTGTTCGAATTTTCTTTACGAGAAAGAAGAAGAGACTCGAGTTGGCTCGAAGAAGACACGATTCTTTCGCATGGAATAATCGAACGTGTACGTCTCGAATGGTTTAGTTTCGAAAGACGTGTAGAAAATTTTCAAACTTTCAAACTTTCTTCCAGAAACTCTTGTCCTTTCGAATAAACTATTTTCCCTACTTTTAATATTCTTTTGTCGTACCGAATCATTATTATATTTGTCCGTACGTAGGTATATGTATATATTTGCTGCGTTGGCAAAACGTAAGCGTTACCGAGATGGGGTAATGTCCGTTGGCGTAAACACATTGCGAGCAAGAGACTATATCATCGAAAGAGGTGAATGGAATGAGAGAAATCGGCCGATCACCCCCTATCCGCCTTCTATGGATTTGGGTTAAAACCGCGGTGCTATAAACGCTCACCGATGCACCGTCGCTACTACAATAACGCATGATAAATATTTTGCTGTAGTTACGCAAACGCATAAATTTTAGATATTATTAATGATACGACAAGCGAATGCTTCTTTATTTGGAAAAGAGCATCGATGTCTCTATGATATTACGTGCACAATGTAAAGTAAATTTTTACCAACCTCTATAAGAAAAACGTACTGATTTTATTAAAATTCTCCCAATGATAAATTACTTCTTTTACGGTAATTCTTTTTACTTTCGATTCTAAAAATTTCAATTTGATTTATCTTTCCTTTCGTATCGAATGCAACAAACAAATTGAGTAGAAAAGATTTCTTTCTTTTCATCTCGTCGTTCCCAGCATTCGTCATATGTGTGTGTGTGTGTGTCTGTGTGTGTGTGTGTGTCTGTGCATGTGTATACATATCCGAAAAAGCATAAATCTCAAGGCCTATTTTCCATAATCCATTTTTCGTTGGACATTGAACCACCGATTCGTCGTCTCCTTTCGTATTCGTTTGGATTGGCGAATACGATATGCGATGCGACGTGCCGCCATGGGATTTCAATTCCCACGCTTATTTTCCAACTTCTTGCCTTATCGTCTGACTCGAAAGAGCCACACGTCCTGACTTTTGACGATGATTTATGCGAATGATAATTCCTGAACCGGAAATGTAAGCAGAAGCACGATGCAAAAATCGTACAGGAGGAATCTTAATGTCGCGAAAAAGAGAGAGGCAATTGATGGTGCAGTGATGTTTCTTAACTTTTTAATTTTAATAAATATCGAGCGATTACCTTTGATACTCGTTTCTTACAGTTAACATATCCAGTGTTCTAATATCAGAAGATTAGTGAACGGAATTCATTATTCTGATTTTGTACTATCCCTTCTTATTATGCAAACAGAGATAAGCAAAGTTCGTAGATAAACACGTCCGGTAATAGTAAAGTTTCCGTACCAATTAAAAATTCCACATTCGTCCAGGTTCGTTAATGCGAAATGTTAAAACATGGTAAACGTTAGCATAGTTATAATGTAGAATTTAGAATGTCTTTACTTTTCATCCATTTCGTTTGGTTTTGCTTTTAGTATCCTTCTCCTCCTCTTTACATCCTCTTTGTACCCTCTTTACACCCACTTTCCACCCTCTCTCTCTCTCTCTCTCTCTCTCTCTCTCTCTCTCTCTCTCTCTATCTATCTATCTATTTCTATCTCTGTTTCTTCGGCACTAACGTTGAAAGTTATGTAGGTTACACGTCGTTACGTGAAATAACTTTCTGGATGGTAGGTACTAGACGAGTCTACGGCAAGTAGAAAACCAGCTACCTTCACAACTTTGCCATTCTATACTTCATAAAGCCATACTAAAGCGCGAATATAACGGTTTAACCGCGCAACTTCAACATGTGCTTGGAGAAAACGAAAACTCATTTCTAGTTAATGTTAGTTTACCATTTCAACTTGTTAGGTATAGTTGACAAAATGTTCTTCATATGTAATATTGAATTTTAGGAACTTGTTTTATCAATTATGAAAATTGAAAATATTGAAATAAGAAAAAAAAAAAGTAATACTCGATATACGCGCGAGTAATTTGATAATGTTTGTTTATAGAAATAATTAGATTGTCGCGATTGAATTGCGTTAGCCAAAACTCTTGTTACCTCGTATCGTTTCTTTACGCACCAAATATTACATTTTCTGTTACATTCCACGCATTTACTTGCAATAACGTAGGAGTTAAGTATACGTATCTAGAAAAAACATGTATTTACATACATATATTTATATAAACACGTATATACATGTTGATATGTTTACAATAGGTAATTAATAATTCGATTATAGGTATTAGATAGATAGAATCAATCAACTACTCATTCAACATTGTTTTTATTACTTGCCTCTAGATGGTCAAGGACCGGTAGCGGTTCCTGGTTAACAGGTGTAAACTGAGATTCGGCCGAAGCGCGGGAAGCGTCAAGATAGTATACTTGACAGTTTTCGTGACGTGGTACACCGGTTTCTTTCTCTTATTTTCTTTCCCTCTGTCTATCTGTCTGTCTGTCTGTCTCTCTATCTCTCTCTCTCTCTCTCTCTCTCTCTCTCTCTATCTCTCTCTGTCTATCTATCTATCTATCTGTCTGTCTGTCTGTTTCTCTTTCGTTTTCTTGTCAAATTCGTGAGAAAAAGCTAATCAATGTTTTCAATGTTAAAAATTTGAAAGATGTCGAAAGAAACTGATTAATATAAGATATTTGTATCTCAAAGATATCGCTCGTTATTCACGTCGCGAATCTCCTTGCACGTTCCTCACTCGGCGAACAAACTCAGTGGAACGAACACAGCAATGCGGTCGAGCTAGCTCTGTCCGGTACTTCGGTACCGTACCGCCGCTGCCGGGTGCTGTCTTCGATGCTTTCCTACGGCGTCTGCGCTCTCGTAACCTTCCAACCTTCCAACCTTCCACCTGTCCATCTACATCCATCCCCCGCTAGGATCCTCGACGTGTTTCAGACCAGAGCGACGCTATCTCTTTCCACCCTCTTCCTATCACACACAAGCACGAATACTCATGCTCGATTCGCTAGGAAGCACCTGTCAAACTATCTCAGGTCAATCTATCTTATACCTAAGTATACATATTCTTTGAGCTCATCTTTTAAACATTTTTATTCGTCTCGAAGAAAGAATTTTATAGTTGCTGAGATTTTTTTTTACTTGAATGAAAAATATCAACATCTTTTGAAACATTTTAATCAAAGGATAGTAGGATCGGTTCGAAAGAAGTATAGACATAACAACATTATATATCGTTTTAAATCGTTACTCCGAAAGAAATGTGCCGTTGGATAGATATGCGAGAGATAGATCGGTGATGTAAGAGACAATGTACTGTAATAAAATATCTCGAAGAGATATATTTATGATAAACGTTTGTACGATTATGCCGGTATTATGTCATATGTAAAGATCGAGACATAGTACATTTACATTTGTTTACGAATATCGTAAGAAATTTTCAAAATTTATTTTTAATGTAATAATACGGCGTTAGAAGATTTTTCAATCTCGAAAGACGTAATAAAGCGAGACGACGATAGTAGATTAAGAAAATGGAAATTTACTCTTTCATTCAATTTTAGTTGGATTCTCTCTCTCGAGACTCTTTTTCTTTTAATCCTTATCCGGTGAAGAAGCGCGAGCGAAGAGAGATTACCTACGTTAATCCGAATCAATGTAAAGCATTTACAGCTGCATGGCTATAAGCATTTTATTAAAACCGGAGTTTTAATACGAATTGCAAAATTACAATGCGAGGAAAAAGAAAGAATTACGTGCGTATTCATAATATACGTAGCACATATTTTCGCTATTGGTTCGAAATGGAGATTGAATAATTCATCTCTTCGATTCTCATGGACTTCGATTCCATTCTTACGGTATCTGCCCACTCGGCACGTCTGATAAAAATAACTCTCTCTCTCTCTCTCTTGATATTTAAATGTGCAATAAAAATAATAGGGAAAAGTTGAAGGAGAATTGATTATGCAATTTATATTATTATGTATCTGTATTAACAGTAATAATACAACGTTAATACAAAGATCCCTGATATCGCAAGGCATGCTTTGTGCAAAAGTAATAATAGTAATACTTCATTGTTATACGAATCTACAATTAATATATATGTTGAAAAATGAATTATATCTATACACCTATACGTATCTCTCTCTCTCTCTCTCTCTCTCTCTCTCTCTCTCTCTCTCTCTCTCTCTCTCTCTCTCTCTCTCTCTCTCTCTCTCTCTCTCCCACACACACACTCACTATAATTCTTCATTAACAATAAGTATGTAGAATATACACACAGTTAATAGAAATATTATCTATGTCAATATCACTTTTCGCTTACATCTTAAAGTATTTGGCATAATTTTCTTTTTGTTTCTTTATAACAATTCAATAACAAGTGCAAATAATATTTTATACATTTGATACTTATATGTTGATCTATATATACAGATATATTCCGGGTAACTTATAGTTTATATTTCTTTCAGTTAATTTGGTAACAGTAATTATGCACACAGTGCATACCATTTATGGAAATTTGTGCCCAAAATCAATGATTTTATAAGGCAAGAAATAGCTCCATGTATGATATTTGTATTTCATTGGCATACTTTTGAGATCTGTATATAGGACGATACATCGTGTTACGCAAAGTTGTTGAAACACATACTTCACGTATCTACACACAGCAAATATACGTATATATTATAGTACAGAGATACGTGTCACAAATTATCTGTACAACATTCATTATGATTCGTTGGTATCAAGTGATTAGAAATTCTATTGAAACTGAATACACCTTTCTGTTCCTAGAGATTTACTTATAAGAACTATACACTATACGTATACGTAAGTAATAGAAATCCTTCATCTCGCAGTACACATTTATTATCTTAGCTTTAGGGGAGGATAAGGAAAAGGAAGGAAGGGAGTGGGGGAAAAGGTAGATTGAGTAAGGAATTAAAGATCGTTGCAAACGTATAGACCGTAAGAAAGTTATTTTTTCAATGATTCCTATATCTTCGAATATTCAATGCTGTTCCATCATGCGTATCCTTTCTTCTCGAAAGTATTTCCATTTTTCTTTGCAAACACAATAACATAAGTAAGTGTTATCTATTTAAAGCTTCAGTATTTTGGTTTTGAGTATTCTTATTTACGTTATCTCCTTGACCGATCGGACTAGATAATCTAACTGGTTTGATAGACTTTAATTTTGTGGTTCCACCATATCGAAAATTGACATCGCTACAAGTATCCAAAGGATGCATGGTACCTGTCAAGTTGGTCAAAGAATCTTCATTGGTAACTTCGATCTTGCTAGTTGGAACTTTTTTAACGGAGCCTAATTCATACGCCGACTTGGACGGTTTCAACTTTAATTTTGCGTTCGATAGCGGTAACGAGATAGATTTTTCTAAATTAATTGGCTGAATCTTCAAATGATTATCATTTTGTTCGACGTTATCGTTCTGCGAATTCATTGTATCTGTGATTTGTATGTCTATATTGACCGTCTTTGGATCATTTTCATCATTGTTGCTTCGTATATTTGGATCGGTGTACTCGTTTCTAAGGGCTGCCAATTGTGCACGTTGCTTTTGTATGTGATTGTGCGAATTCGAAAAGAATGAAGATACCCTTTCCAATTTAGTTGCCAGGTTTGGTTGACTCAATGTAGATTTCAAAGGATAGGGAGGATCGATCACGTTACTATTTCTTAAGAAATTATGCGAATCTCTACCAGCCGAATTGCTTTTAATGAGCCCTTGCTTACTATTATCTTCTAATATCTTTAAAGGATATGCTTTGCTCATGTTTCTTCGCTTTTCGGCAATGCTGATCTGAGAAATAATTCTACGTATTTCACCTGGTAAATCTAGATCGTCTCGCGTTTCGCTCAAGTGTTGAATAAATGTACCTAAAGTCGCGACTGTCACTTCGAGACTACGATTCTGAGATTCTAATTTATTCACCACCGCTTGTTGCATAGATCGTGCTGTTTCCAAACGTTGCAAGTTATTCATCGTCACCTAAAACAAAAAATTGCATGCGATATATTCGTTCCGAGAAGAAAGGGGGGAAAAAAAAAAAAAAAAAAAGAAAAAGAAAAAAAAAAAAAAAGCAGCGAAAATATATAGCTATATAAAGAATATAATTGTTATATTATATCGAATATTCTTACCTCGAGTTGTTCGTTCAATTGACCGACTTGTTTCATCAATTGTTTGTTAACCGTCTTGAATTTCTCTAAACTTTCCATCTGAGGTTTTACCGATAGCATTTCTTCTTGTAGCACTTGATACTCCACTCTATATTCATTCAATTGCTTCGAAACTTCCATATCCGGATAGAATACGCGTTTCATTACACGATCCAAAGTGGCTTTATCTACAGCTGGTACACGGGTCTAAGAAAAAGGACGGAAAAAATGAAGATACGTGGTTATTCGATGGCACACTTTCGACATAAAAACACAGTTGATTAAATCACAGAGACATATATATTCTTACTTTAAGATATTCCATAATTTCTTCGAAACTATCACAGTAAAGCAATTGATCTTGATGCTCTTCCAATAATGCCACGGCTACTCGAAATAATATTTCTGAGCTTTCGAGAAAAAGTAAATCTGTGACAGAAAGGAAGAAGAGCCAATAAAATTTTCTACAACTTTCTTCCGGCTTAATAATACATGAGGTAAGGAATGAGAGAAGAAAATAAATTAAGAGGGGATAAACTTACCAAAGACTCTGGTTACAAAACCTAATGGAAACTGACTGGCAAACAAGGTTAACAACCACGGTGCTGCATACAAAGTTGGTGACACTTCGTGCTTGTCAAAATGATCATAAAGTGCCGGTAGTCTATCGTGCAGTAATCTCGACAGTTGATATAAGTGCAATTGTAATGCTGCCATATCTGGAAGGTAGAGTTTTCTCAGGCCTCTCCGAAACATCAGATGTCGTAAGAGAAAAAAAGCCTGATCTTCCACCATCTGATTATGAAACAGGTAGAAAGATTTTTATGGTATAGAAAGCGTTTCAAGCTATTATTTAACGCGACATGAACTGGCTTTAACATTGATGGGGTCTATGCAACATTTAAAGTTACGTTCATTTAAAGGAAAATTTATATTTACGTGTAAAAGAAGAACGCCAGCCACAAAGCTTAGACCCTGACAATAGCCAACTTCGTGATCCAGGAGAGAATAAGCTTTCAATAAATTGAAAAGTGCCAATTGGCCAGGTCCTAAAGGAGAACTGAAATACGGATGATTCGGAAAAGTACGTCCTAAGTCGATGAGAATAGCATGTTGCTGAGACGTGAGTTGTTTCAGTAACAGATCGTAAGAAGTATTGTAGTTCGGAAAATCATGAGTATCTATGGGTGGTTGCTTCAAACAAAATTGTTCCGCTAAGAATTGCCAGACTTCGCCCCTTTTCCCTTTGGGAACACCTGAAACATAACGATTAGACGTTAGAACCTCCTCTCTTTCTTCATTGACAACTCAATTTTTTACCTTGCTTAATGGCATGTAAAAGCATTTGATTGTCGCACTTTGTAGAAACGCGGGATTCCTTGCTAACGAGCAAATCCCATACTTCGACGAGTTCGCGAGCACAGCTGCTAATTTCATCGTACTCCAATTTGATTCTTTTCACCGTTGCTTCCTCTTGACGTTCTTAAAGCGAGTTGAAACACACATATAAAAAATCATATACGCGTATATATAATTAATGGATAAGCGAGTACGCTATAATACCTTTAAGTCTTGCATTCTCTTTTTCCATTCGTATCAGTATCACTTGTTGATTAATCGCTTTCTTCCACAGATCCCTGAGTTCCTCCCTCGTTCTGTGCGTAGCAACAGCACGAGGTGTCACACTGACATTAGAATTCTCAGATTTTCCATTATTCTTATCGTGTTCTTTATTCGGTGTTACCACTCTATGTAATATCGCCTGTCTCCACGAACTATTCGAATGCATTTCGGTATTTCCATCGCATTCTGTAGGCGACATTTTTGGCGAATTTCCTACTTTCAGGAAGCTGCATAAAATAAGGGAATAAAGAAAAATGGTATCGAGTTTTTAAGAATTTGTTTTTAAGAAATAATTGTACTTACATATCCATCATGGAACTTCGTGGTCCCGTATTCACAGATAACTGTTGTTCCGGAGATACTCGCAACGATCTCGGTCTGCTAAACGTTTCAGTCGATGACTCGCCTATCGACGATTGACGCGAATTATCGGGACTCTGGCTGCCGCTCTTTTGTAATGCGGTGTTGAGATGATTAGAATCCTTCACATGCGATACGAGTCCAAAGTCTTCTCGCGAACCCTTCCGTTTCATAAGATTATCGAAGCTATTAGTCAGAGAACGTTTCGCTTTCATGAATATCGTACTGCCAACGCCTACACTGAGATACTGATTCAAAAATTCGCTTCTGAAAATTTATTAAATATTACATACATATGTTCACTCGTATTTTATATTCGCGTAATAATCTTATACCTATTCTCAGCTGTATCGTGAACGTGTCTAGCTTGTTTAGCCTCGCAATGAGCACGTAATAATCTAATGAGAAATTGGTTTTGTTCGCGCAAACTCGAACCCGCACCAGAACCTCCACCGATTGCCTCAGCACCTTTGTATTTGTTCACAACGATCTCCTGCTCGTCTTCCGGCAATTGCTCCATTCGAGAGAATATTATATTTTGTGTTCGTCGATCGTTTTGACCTGAAATAAAGAAGGATGGAAACCATTCATCTGCTATGATTTGATATAAGAGATTTACGAGAAAATTACCTTCTATCTCTTGACACAGTTTATTATACCAAAACATGGGACAGTGTTCGCAAGAGAATACAGGGTATCTTTCCTTCCTTGTACCATCGCAGGTTGCAACGAATGCTTGAGTAATGGCTGTTGGACAGAAAATAATAAAGAGACACTTGGTCGAGCAATTAAGTTCTCGAATGAGAAAGTTTCATCTTACCTGCAACGAGATCGTCGGCAACGGATTCGGATTGACACTTGAATATATAACCAACGAAACTATCTATCATTATTTCCCTACAGATGAATCCAAAGTGTTCGGAATTCTTTGCACCCTGTACGCAACTCGCTACATCTTTGATTTGTTTGTGAAGCAAAACCTGCTTCCTGTCAGGGCTGATCAATCTCAAATCGGTTCTACCCACCTACGATGGGAGGATACATCGAATATTAAAATGTAATATCAGAAAAGATCGATTGACTCGAACGGTCTTCTTTTCTTACCTGAAATAGCATAGTTCGATTATGCTCGTCGCCAGTCTTTGGACTGGAATCTCTTCTGCCTGTTAAGACGTTACTCATCGAACCAGCACGATTTCTCATAACTGCTGGCACCTGTATATTACCTCCGCTATTATTGTCAATAGTCGTTGCAGATGTTCCGCTTTGACTACCGTTACCATTGTCTTCGAATCTCGAGGAAGAAGAAGCAACCATTGCCGCAATCGTTAATGTTGCCATCGAGCCATGTCTAGACACATTTTCTACACTGCCAGTTTCGCTGGTACTCGATTCCTAACAGATCGATTAGGCTATGATTATGCTATACATAAGCACAACGGCAAGACAATGAGAACAAATTTTTCATGCTGCAATTCAATGTATATAGTCAAATAAATTTGATTGAGCTTATCTCAATCGTTAACAAAGATCTAATATCAAATTTGGAAATACCTAAACGATAGCTATAACGATAGCTATCACGGCTGAAGCAATTTTTTTCTCCCACTCACCGTACTGTTCCTTCTATTACTAGAAAGGAGTAAAGCACCCGCAGAAGACTTTGATTTTTCGAGTCCATGAGAGCGAAATCTGAGGAGGGCATCGTCGATGAAAGATTCGGATACCTTTGGATGGGAGACTCTGATCTTACCGACGTAGAGCACCTGAAAGAAAGCGATCAGCTGGATAATAATGATAAAAAAGAAAAAAAAAGAAAATAGAAGAAAAAATCAAGGAATATAAAACAACTAAAAGAGAATTCTCGATCGAATTACTACCTCGAAAAAATGGGAAGAACTAGGAGATATGTCCGCGCCGATCGACATCAAACTGGCAGCACTGCTATACGATTTTTGAGGAGGATCCTTGTCCCTTTCGACTTTCGAAGAAGCCGAGTGTTCCTTCATTTCTCCTAAAAATGTTTGGGTCTGCAATTTGAAGAATCATTTGTTAGTAACAAATACTAACAAGTTGAGAAATATTTAGCGAGTCCATCTAGCGAATCAGGCAACGATCCAACATGTTCTCGGAATTGATTTATAAAACACGCATCCTTTGTATTCCCATTAGACGTTACATACGTTATGTGTTACATAACGAAAAGGTCTACGTTTATGATATTAATGACGGGTAAATTGAAGAATCCCTCTTTTCTTGATTACATTTCGTTCATCGAAATAAAAGGATAAAAATAATATTGGATCGGTAATGTTGCTTGTAGCCACGTAGATAAAAGATAATAAAAAGTATTTCGCAAGGAAACGCAGAGGGAACGTGAAGAAAACGTGGAGGGAACGTGGAGGGCGACCGTGGGGACCAAAATAACTTGCTCGAGGAGCACTCGTCGACCGCATGGCTCCGTTGTTCCCTCCTCCTCCCTCCCCCACCCCCCCCCTCTCTCTCTCTCTCTCTCCCCCAAACCCTCTTCCACCTTCTAACTCTTTTTCATGAAATTCCACCTAGCCAAATTATTTTCCTCTCTTTCGACTTTTCGCTCGTCTCTCCGTCGTTCCGAATCTTTTTACTTTATCGCTGACACAGAAAGCAGATCGTTAGTCCGTAAACAGGGCTTCTCTTATCCAATTAGAAAGCAAGCTTTTTCTTTTACTTCTAACCGTAGTCTAGTCACATATGACAGAGGAAACTCTCTTGGATCTACGATCTCTATAATATTTTACAATCAATTTTTATATAGCTCAACCGAACCTGATGATATAGGATAAGAAGAAATTGAATAAGATGCAACTCATCGTTCTCTTTCTTCTAACAGTAAATGATCAAAGTAGCGTATTTATAGTCTACGTTAAAAGTAGAATATCACGGATCGGTATCGTGAACAATTGATTGATTTCACGTGAAAAATCAGAACAAGATCGAATGACGGATCGATGATTTCTCCTCTCTTCTTTCGTCGTAACGTTAACTCTACGTTACGTAGTCTTTCATTCTGATCGATGTAATCGCACAAATACGACGTCAAAGCCAAACTAATTGTTCGGTCGCATTGCCTCTTCAGTGGTCAAGGATGAAACGTTTTGCGTTACAAGAAGTAGGCGTATTTCGATGAACAAAAAAAAGGAGGAAGGAGGAGAGAGAGAGAGAGAGAGAGCGAGAGAGAGAAGATGATTTTTTTTATTCTCTGTTAACTATGAAATGTTAATCAAGCTTTAGATCGATCTCGAGTAGAAAACACGAGATAAAACACGACGTTACGTGACGATTTCTTTTTGCGTGCGCTCCAAAGAGAGAAAGAAAGAAACAATTACGACCTACGATCCTACGTTCTATCTTTTTTATCCGTCTCTCATTCCTTCCCATCATCTTAACATCCTTCAACGATATCAAGGATCGTCTTGGTATATTTTCCGTTCGAATGTCCGATCAAGTCTGAGGAATAAATTATTTGCTTTCGAGTTAAAGTTCGAATACTTTCGCAAGGCGGTCTAAGGAGAAGGGTGACACTCTCTATCTGATGAGCGCAACAGCACGTCGAGTGCGCGATCGGCCTAGAATCTAATAATAATATACAGGTTGGTTGATCGTTCGTAACTCTTTCACAATTTCGCGTAGCTTCGTTCCTTAAAGATTTTTTTCGTATGCGACGAAGCATCCCTTGCATAAGAGCTCCATTCTCGTACTCGAAATAAAGATCAATTCACACGTAAAAAGAATGAATTATAAGATAACAGAATTTACGAAATATCACGATCGAGTTTGACGAGTAAATTTCTAATCTTTTCTCTATTTTTATTTCTTCTTTTTTCTTATTCTTTTTTCCATCGACGACTTGAAATATTCAAAAACGTGCGCGCTTTGCGCTCCGTTGCGCACCGCTACGCAAGACTAAGCTTCCATCTACACCTACGAGTCCACGTTTTCCCTGTTTGTTAGTATAATGCGCTTAGTAGAGGCGATACGTAATCGTCTCTACTGATTCTTACGTAATTCGACTTTCAGTTTATCCGTGCGAACGGACTAGAAAACGAGCTTTTCTTTCGCCTTCACATAAAGACACTCACCGAAGGTCTTTTATAGCCGATGGCGCAGGCGTCACTTCGAGACGCCATCTTTATGTCTTATTTACCGGTGAAGAAAATCGCTACGCTTGTCATTTTTTTACTTCTCCGATTCTTCAATCAGACGTCCAAATCTTATTCGCTTTCTTTATTTTTGCAAGAGTATCTTCTGAATCGTACGATGAATTAACGATCGGCAATTGTTCCTTGAAATCGTAGAGCTCTTTTTTTCACAATAAACGAAGTTTTTCTCACTCTTCTGATCTCAATCTTCTGATGACGATAATAGGATCATGGGTCTTTGATTTCATCAAATTCCATTGAGGTTCAATTATATCTTGATTTTTTTTCCTTCGATCATTAGCACAGATCTTGAAACTCGACGAAAGTAAACATTGTTTTAAACAAATAACATTTCTTCTGCAAAAAAAAAAATAAAAAAAGAAAAAAAAAAAGAAAAAAAAAAGAAAAGAAAAGAAGAAGAAATCAAGAGGCGTCGAAGAATTTCTTTCTCCTTTTGGTTGATTATTTTCTTCTCGGCATACCACTCGAAGCTAAAACCGTTCGCGACGAGAGAAACGGTACATCTCGAACATGCAACGCTTCAGCGTCGACTGACTCAAACGAGCGAGTCTATGAATTTCGACGAGACGAATCGAACGCCTCCGACCGCGATCTTTCTATGATTTGACTAAATGACAAATCTCTCGCAATGATTGCCAAGCGAGTAGAAAATAAACTAAATCCATCAAATCATTTCGAATATGAATTATCTTTCGTTTATATCGAAATAAATGAATTTTTTTACGTTTCCAAGTCATCTCGATTCTTTGTTACGCGCCTACGCGACCTTGCCTATTGAAATTTTGGCATAAACAAGCATGACATTGCTTGAGATTCTCTTCTATAGTATTTTTAGTCTTTGCACTTATTTGTGTTTCCTTTGAACGCGAGCGACTGATCCCAACGCAACTCTGCTATCTCGAACGCAAATAATTAAGTACTTTCTTCTGATGTCAGAATCTTACATATTCGGCACATTCAAGACAAAGAAATAAAGTAAAATCGGTTACGTGCGAAATGGACAATCTATAAACGGAGAATGAAGGATAAACTCGTGCTCGTATATACATATGTACACATACGTAAATAATAGGTATATAACAACAAGGAATGAGAATGACGATTATCGCGAGAGACACGTTCGTAATACAATGCCGTTCGCTTCGTATCGCGTAAAAGGCTATTCCCAAGATAAAAACGAAAAATGCAAGCGTTTAAGGAATTAAGTATTATATACACATCACGTATGTTACTGGCGACATTAATAGCGAGCTTATAAAATATTGCTATTGCTGTATAACTCGTACGTATATTGTTATTGTTATATATATATATATATGTATATGTATATATGTATATATATGAAATATAGGAGAGGAGAGTTAACCAGAGTGGCCGCGTAATCGGTAATTTTAAATCGTCTTCTTCTACGACTCCTTCCTCTTGTTAATTTTGCCGAGTTAGGCGAAGAAACGTAACAAGAACGGCACGTAGGAAGGAGCTAGGGCCAAAAAGTCAAGTATACTATCGTTAAAGCAGACCGCCGACGCGAAATAAGAAGAAGAAGAAGAATAAGAAGAAGATGACGATTATTTTAAATAAGAGGAACATTTTCTTTTGAATCTTTCGAATCAGTGTACTCAACGATGCTTCACAGTTTATGGCAAGAAAAATAAACAGGTAGACGAGAAGAGAGGAGGCATTTAAAAATAGATGACTCTTCGTCGTTGTTGTCGTCGATTTTTGTCTGTCGTCGATTTTTGCCTGTCGTCGACGGTCGTCGACGGTCGTTGACGGTCGTCGTCGTTGTCAAGCAAAGAAGAGATAGATGAGTACCTTGATTCTTCGGTGCATCACCGCGTTCTTACGCAATTGATGCGCACGAACTCAACGAATGTTGATAGAAAGACAAGCATACTTTAGTTAAAAATAAAATAGGTTATAAAGGAAGATAATCTCAAAACAAAAGTTAAATAAAATTATCTTCTTTTTTCTCTCTGTAGAAAAGAAACGTGCGAATGAGATTGGAGTAAAGCCATGTGGTTCGAGTTTAGAATCGAACGTAACTAAGTACATAATTTACCGCCTGTTATCAATTTCGATCGATCGAGATCGAAAGTATTTACGATGTTTCTGTATAATTGCAGAAGGATAGATAAAGTTTTTACATATCTACGATATATATATATATATATATATATATATATATATATATATATCATTTGATCCCTAATACGTAATAGCGATAGGATAGATCCAATGACATATTTTGCACGGAAAAAGGAACTTAAATAACTGGCCATTGGATTGTCCCATTTTGTTATAAGCCTACCTGATATTTTTGTGCACGAAGAAGAAACTTGGACGAAGGGAGGATGAAAACGAAGACGAAGGAAAACGTTCCTCTCGGCGAATACAGCCTCCAAGGAATGATATGCGAGAAATCTCGAATGCAACTTTCACCGGATTACTGGCACGCAAAGTCGCACGGCGTCGTCGAACGTGTAACACCTTTGAAATACTAATTCTAAACCAAGAACAACAAGAATTGTCCAACTTTGATCCAGAAAATATCGAGCTAACGCTTAAAATCATCCGACTCCGTTCGCTTAATGATAGCTAATGATTTATCTCTTTCGATCCTGTCGAACTTTAAGGACAGATTTAATAATAGTCAAATAGAAAAAGTAAATTGTGCGATAGTGTTATAACATTCATAGTTATAGATGCATAGGTGCACACACCGCAAACGTTTATTGGTCGACGAGAGAACGTTCTTTCTCGATTGGTTGCTTTGCAAAGTGTATCACGATCGTGTCAACCTAAAACTTTAAACCATATATATATCAGACATATTTATATACATACGTATATACGAATGCATTGGGATGCCTCATTGGAATGCATATGAATGCATGCGGTACGACTATCGCCGAAATGAATTGCGTGTTTCCTCCAAAAGAACGTTTCTCCTTCGAAATAGGATTTTTATATACGATCAAAGAGTAAAAATCAATCTTAACATTCTACTTCTTCTTTTCTACATTGGAAACTAGAATTTAGCATAACAAGTTTCACCGTAGAGAATGTTTTTTAATAGCTAACACAACATATTACGATGCATTCCGTGACATGTAAATTATGCATAAATTTCCTGACCGAATATATATATATATATACACATACATATACATATACATTCTTGCCAAAACATTTAAAAAATTATCTACAAAGATATGATATCTCTTTATTGTACTTCTTAAAGATTATCAACATTCTTCTAGAGTAAGAAAAGAATTAAAAAAAGAACAAAGAAAGAAAAGAAAGACTTTTTTTTATTGGGCGCGGTCGGATATCAACAAATTTTTCTATATGATCGAGCATCTTGATATAGATACAAACTTGTAAACAATGTAACGAAACGTAAATAAACTTCACCTTCGCGACGCTTGTTTATTAGCAACGGATTTGAAAGATGTGAAATACATGTCGCTTCTCCCTCCCTCTCTCTCTCTTTCTCTCTCTCTCTCTCTCTCTCTCTCTCTCTCTCTCTCACTCCCTCGGGATTGTTTACAATACTAGTTTAGCGCAAACAGCTGGAAAGTGAAGGACATAACCTACCGCTTTAGATTTTTTTCAATGTACTATAAAGGATCGCATATTGATGTAAATAAGTGATCGTCTTTTTTGTTTACCTTTGTACAGTCTGCCAGGTAACGTGAGACTTCGCTCGTTGAATAAATCGTATGCGTTATACGAAACTCTTGTTCTCTTTGTATTTCTCGTGTATCTACACCTAAGTTCTAGTGTACTACTAATGATCACGCTCCACTACATTTCGTTGATTTTCGAACGATGAAACTCTTTCTACAAATCGACGTAATTTTTCTTCTTGAATGATTCTCGAATACACATAGCATCTCGATTCACAAAGAAGCAGTAAGAATGGCATACATATGTCAAGTATGCTCTGAACTGTACGGCGAAACGTATGTTACTATCCGCCGTTCCAATTCACTTCTATTTATTCACTATTTTCCGTCACATTTTGTCAGTAGGTGGCGCGAGGTGAAAAATCTGAAAATGTCAGTCGATCTGTTTCGTTTCTTTAAAAGGTCTGTCGTTTTTCTCCTACGTCTCTATTCTTTTTATCCTTTTTATTTGAAAATTTTTATTATCATTATAATTATATTCTATTTGATCAAACGATTTTGATCCAATACACTTTGACTTAACCTCTTGTTCCTACTTAAGATTATGTTATATTGTCGGTCATCCAACAAAAAGACATAAAAAAAACTTAGGCGCTATATTAAAACTTAATATCAAATCTTTTTACAATTAGATTCATTTAAAAACTTTGTAAATATCAAATTATGTTCTGTGAAATAATGTTCTTATGTTATAGTTCTTCTGCCTGATTTCGTCGTTGAAAGGCCATAAAAAGATTCTTAACAAAAATTTGTTTGCATTATATATATATATATAAAGAACATACAATTTATTTGTCATTTTGTGTTATAGATTTGCATAAAACATTGTAATGGATTCTAAAAAAGAGAAATTTAAACAAACATGCGATCTTTTTAAGATTACTATCAGTTAAAAACTTCACAAACTTAAGTTCTTAATGGTAATTTTTATCTCATAACTTTTTTATGTGATTTCATTGATGAGACATCGTTAAGATATTCTTATCATCGAATGTAGAGATAGCCAGCTAATTCTTACGTTTTATCATATTTAGAAAAATTAACATTATGCTAAAATAAAACTATTATTGAAATGAAATTGTAAGTATCTATAATAAACACTTCTTTATTATACTAAAACAGTAACGATATTTAACGTTTCAGGAAAACTTTGTGTCAGGCTTAAGTACACAGTCCTATTGTACTTTTATTTTCTTTCATTATTATATTAAGAAAAAGGAATCGTGTGTGTTATAATTAATTTGAAGATTAGAATTAACCATTATTGTCAGATTCTTCAAATTATTATCTTTCTTACATATATCTAATTATTAGTCCAATTGCTTTGTAAATTTTTGTACTTTTATGTAGAAAAATTTTATAATTGATAGCAATGAAGAATGCCAAACTTAATTCTTCAAACTTAATAAAGAACAAATTCCAAACATTTAGATATTCAAAATATCCTGTAGACAGTTGATATATTATAAAAGTTCACAAAAAGTGCTTAATAATAATTAATTTTATAATTAAAAGTATTTATGAATAAGTAGACTAGATAAATAGATTAATAATTAAAACTATTATTTATGCAACTTCCATATCTAAATTATAAACATTTAGATATGAAAAATATTCTATAGTCTTTCTAGAACAAGATCATGTCATAAAAGTTCATGAAAAGGGATTAGTAATTAAAGACGATCATTAGTAATGCCTTAGCACATACAATTGTCAGTATATCTATATATATATATATATATATATATATAGATATGAGAGTCACTAATTTTTGATCCTCATATTGTCGGAAAAATTTCGATTTCATAACAGGAACACATGACAATGATGGAGTTCGTCGGATAAGTACAGTTCACACACATTAATTATCATAATGGGGACGGTTCACTGATATTATTTTTTAATTAACGAATAAAAGACGGACACACAAGATGGCGCAAGAGGTCACTTTTAAACATATTAAAAAAGTTCACTTTCAAAGTTCTTCATCATCCTTGTTCATTACCGAGATTGATTTCTTTCAGATTCCGACGAGTGATCATCGAAAATCTCTCTTTTAAATGAATACTTTTGATAATTTTTGAATCATTTCTAGTCTCTAATGTAGACGAAATCCAATGAACTAACATTTAAACAATATTACATCCTTTTAAACATTAAAAAGGTGGATACGCTCGAAAAACATAAAATAATTTTAATATAAAATTCCAATACTTAAAAATTTTATTTTTTATCTCGAGATAATTGATCTTGTGCAATTTAAACACTTTCCCACTTTTTCTTAACTTTGACTATTACCGAGTTAGTATTCTTTAGTTCTGCAATTTCCGTCAGGTGCCGACACATGTATCGTCTTCGCTCTTTTTAAATCGGCATGATCAGCTGATCAGCTGATAATACCATGCAGTAGAACTCCACTACTCTCATGTATCCCTGTTAAGAAATCGGAATTTTTGCGACAATATGGCGGCCATCAAGTGACCTTCGTATATATAGATATATTGACAATGTCGCACAAAACGCATTAAAAATTATTTTCCTTCGTTATCAGGCACTTTTTATGAACTTATCATATATCACCTCGTTTTACAATGGAATATTTTAAATATCTAAATGTTTATATCTAAAATTATCGGAAATCGCATTAATAATATTTTTAATCAGTATTAGTTATGTGTCACTTCTAAAAATTATAATATCATTAATCATAATTTTCAATGTACACGTAGTACAATGAACTAATATTTAAATAATAATACATTTGGTTAAACATTTCAAAGGGACTACTGATGGTAGGGAAACTCGAACGTATGAATCATGAAAAATGAACAACCACAGATACGATATTATATTAAAGATAAAGGAGAATTTATTATTTACATTATTATCACATTATTCGAATCATATCAATACCTTAGACATATAAGGGCCGTCCAATTCGTAACCCATTTTTCTGTAATAATTTCTTGTACCAACGCCCGAGATAACAGCAATTTTATGAGATCTGTGTTCTTCTTTCGCAATGCGTTCTGCTTCTTCCATTAGAAGCATTCCAAAACCTTGATGTTGAAATTTGGTAGGATCACGCGCATGAACGGGTACTACACTACCATAAACATGTAATTCTCTTACTATCGAGCATTTATTCTTCAACTCGGATCTGTAAAGGTAAGCGTCTTTTTGAATAGAAGAAAATGTCCCTGTAGAAAGAGTGAAATTGAATTACCTAAAGGTATCCGGGGAACATTTTCTTAGACGAAGCAAACCAATTAAAATGTCTTGCATAGGATCTTCGTAAGAAAGAAACGTTTCCCATCCATTGTTGGCAACGTAATCACGACGTATTAATTCGACTTCGTACGGCTGAACTTTATTATGTATCTCCTGTATTCCTACTTCACGTGTACGGACATCACGACAATCGGTACCTAAGTCTTTCATTTTAGCTAATGCCAATTCACGTAGATTACCATGTTCCACGCCAGAACTATAAAGGTTTTGTAAATGATATAAATCGTCCAAGATATGATACGTGATAATCACGTAAAGAACGTTACCTGACCAAAGGCATTGGTATATCTCTTTGTACGCGATAGACACGCGTCCACGGTGGTATTAAAGACAAAATGCGTGCTATTAAGTCAATCAAAACGGTCGGTGTATAACTCTTGTATCTACCAGTTTTCCATAATTCGTATAATCCAGTACCACGTATCACTAACGTTGGATAGATCTTTAAGCCGTCCGTTCGAAAAGTAGGATTTTCAAAGAATTCCTGTATAAATTATATAAATATTTCGTTAGTATGGGACATATAATATAGGAATGTAGTAACGTACAATAAATTGTTCAACGTCTCTTTCGATATCGACATTCGGTAAATCTGGCATCATGTGCGCTATAACTTTGAAACCTGCATCTTTTGACAATTGGAAACTTTCGCATACTGCACGAACGGTATGTCCTCTGTTCGTGTCCCGTGCAACATCCTCGTATACGGATTGTACGCCGATCTCAAGACGCGTGCACCTAGAGCATCAATGATGGAACGACCTAACGATTAAATCGTATTAACGCGTGATCTATGATAATTGAATATTTAAGTTATATATACCCATAGCGGAGCATATCCGACAAGTGCTTTTTTAAACAATAATCCGGTCGTGTCTCGATGGTTATACCAATGCATTTTGTACGACTCCGTTCCGAATACTTGACTGCTTCATCTACGTTATTGCTTACATGCCCGGATAAAGCATCGTGTAAATTCCGTACGAAATAATCCCTATAATCCTCTGGCAAGGACATAAACGTTCCACCCATCACGATAAATTCGACTTTATCGACACTGTGTCCTAATTGTTTCAACTATTTAACGTGAATAATATTGTATTAAAGAATTTAATGGATACGATAACAGAAGATATTTATCATACTTGTTCCATACGATGTCTCGTTTGTAAAAACGGATTATATCTTGCACGTATAGCTCTCATAGATGTAGGCTCATAACCGGTATATGATTGCGTAGAATATTCAAAATCAGAATCTGGACCACCAGGGCAATATACGCAAATGTTTCCTGTCATATTGATATGGGGACATCTGTGCGGTTTGCACATAACGGCTACCACTGCTATCTTTAAAGAAACGATTATTTATTATTGCGTCTATTATAGCAAGTGCTAAAGTTTTATATAGTTTTACGATGTAGAAACGAACCCCGCTAGCTGTCCTAATAGGTTTGGCCTTTAATTTAGGCACTAAAATGTTTCTTGCATCTGCGGGTACGGCAGCTATTATGTCAACTAACCTAGGAGATCTATCCAGGCCATATTTCGACGATATACGTGTTTTTAATTTATTCAAATCAACATCTCTATTATCTCGATGAGCCTTCAATAATTCTTGTATAATTTCTCCAATCGTGATGACCATACGTTCCTCCTTGCTTTGTGTGAAATCTGTTGAGAGAATTATTATGGTAAATTGTGGTATGATAAGTTTATAAAAAGTACTTTACAGATATTAATCACTGATAAAATTAATTTACGTACCCTTCGCTTTCCGAACCATGATTACGTGCACAACTTTCCAAAACTCTTCCTTTTATAAATATCTTTAATGAGGTTTAAACGTTTGATTTCTCATTTGATCATTCCCCCAAACCGTTGAACATTAAATCCCGAAGATGAGTAACTACTGTTTGACCATGAGCATTGCTTTATGATGACGTGCACGATGGTAAGATGGCGTTAGTATGCAAAAATAGAAAATCGCGCTTTAAATTAAATATCCTCGTTTATTTTATTATTTGAAAAATATTACCAATTGTTTTTTTGATCGACAAAATCAATGTACGCCCTATCAAAAAATTAATATTCAATTAAAGTTCAATCAAACGTTTACAATCAATATGAATGATAATCGAATCATTCAAATTTGCCGCTAATGAAATTGACGAGAAGGCAGCACCGTTGAAGAACTTCCATGAGTAAGACAAAGATGCACTGTCGGGTCTCTTACATATAGAGGCCCCTTTTGTCGATTAAAGTTTTATCGTTTAAAAATGATACGCGCAAGCCGTATTTTATACGCTGATATCAAACGTTCGAAGCTATTTTGCAACAACAATTCTTCTCTTAACAGTAAGGGAAAAAAAAGGAAAGCCAAAGAAATGGTCGATAAAAAGAGTCGATACGAATAGATAGGAGGTACAAAAGGGGAAAAGAGATGGAGAGAATTGGTAGGAGAGTGGGGATACGATGGACGATGTTGATTGGTGGAAGGAGAGCAAGTGAGTATTGGTTGGGTGGATTAGACCGATAGCGGAGACCGTTTCGCGGCGTGGCGCAGCGTATAGAAAAGCGGCAGGATCAGTTTGCATTTGAACGTCGCGGTGTTTCTTTCGCGCTATTTCGCAAGCAAGTTTGTTTCGAGCTATCAAAAAGATTTCTCCGAGAAAATAACGTAGTAATAATCGTAGTAATAATCGTATTAGGCTGACCCATAATTGGAACGATAATATCAAATTTAAATAGGGAAAGAAATTGCGAAAGAAAAAGAAAATTATTTGCCTAAACGTCTCTTTTGACTTTCTATACGTTTCTAATGCAAGGAGGCGCAACTACGAAGAAGATTTTCTCTTTCGATGTGAAAGAACAGTGAGAAGGAACAGTGGTAAAAAGGGGAGACGTAAGAAAAAAGAAAATCAAGAAGTCGCGGGTCGTTGAACGAGCGCGCGCGCAGGGGCGAACCCTCTGGTCTCGTGTCTCGTCGGTGTGTGTATACGCGAATACCCTCTCTCGGGCGCGCGCGCGCGCGCGCGCACGAGTGGGAGCGGGAGAGAGAGAGAGAGAGAGAGAGAAAAGAGACGCGCGTGCGCGTCCCGCGTATCGCACGGCCAAGGAGAGCGAAAAACGCAATTGAAGGAAGAACAAGTAGAAGAAGAAGAAGAAGAAGAAGAAGAAGAAGAAGAAGAAGAAGAAGAAGAAGAAGAAGAAGAAGAAGTAGAAGTAGAAGTAGCAGAAGCAGCAGAAGGAAGGAGAAAGGGGGAAGAGGAGGAAAGGAAAAAGGCGGAGGTCGGAGGACGGTCGGAAGAGCGCGAATTTACCGAGTTGATGAGATTTTAATTCTCATCTTAAAAGACTTACGAGATTCGAGAGAAGAAGATAGGCGCCTGCGTCTTTGCGTATCGATATAGTAAGGAGTCTCCTCTTAAGGTACGAGAGGGAAAACGAGTGCGTGCGTGCGTGCGTGCGTGCGTGCGTGCGTACTCGCTCGCTCGCTCGCGTGCATGCGTGTGTACGCAAGAGGCAGGGCCAGCAGAGAGGTACGTGTCGTCGAGTGAGGAGAGAGCCTCGAAAGAAGAGAAAAACAAAACACTCTCGGGTGAAAAGCAATGCGGGTTCATTGACTGCGCGCGTCAAGCAATGGCCGCATGTTCGTGCCCGGTGCATAGTGCGCGCGTGACAGGAGCTGCAACGAGAAGGAGGAGGAGCTCGATCGAGGATACGACGAGGACGAGACGAGCATTCCCGACGTCTACCACGTCGACGTCCTCGAAGGCTGCCCACGAGACCGAACGGTGCACCGCCGGCGAACTCGTGCGAACTCGGCAAACTCGGTGAGTCGACCTTCTTTCTCTCTTTCTACACCCCTCTCCGCCTTTCTCCTCCGCCTCCTCCGCCACCGCTGCCGCCACCGCCACCGCCGCCTCCGCCTCCGCCTCCTCCTTCTTCTGATCCAGGAGGTACCAAACGAGACCGTATCGACTGTGCGTCGCGCGCCGGCTTCTTATTCTTCTTCACGTTCGACGAGTTCGTCTTATCAACCCAGTAATTTTCTCCTTCTTTCTCTTTCGCTAAGAGA